>NC_037689.1:144739581-144892554 GCF_003255815.1 Theropithecus gelada | reverse complement strand
TATTTTTTTTTTTTTTTTTTTTTTTTTTTTTTGAGACGGAGTCTCGCTCTGTAGCCCAGGCTGGAGTGCAGTGGCCGGATCTCAGCTCACTGCAAGCTCCGCCTCCCGGGTTCACGCCATTCTCCTGCCTCAGCCTCCTGAGTAGCTGGGACTACAGGCGCCCGCCACCGCGCCCGGCTAGTTTTTTGTATTTTTTAGTAGAGACGGGGTTTCACCGTGTTAGCCAGGATGGTCTCGATCTCCTGACCTCGTGATCCGCCCGTCTCGGCCTCCCAAAGTGCTGGGATTACAGGCTTGAGCCACCGCGCCCGGCCTCTGAAGTGATTAATTAAAAAAATCAGTGAGGAGGGCAAATATTTTACTCACAACAACCTCCTGTTCAGAGTACTCTCCTTTATACAGAGGTGGTTATGTGGCAGTCAAAGTGAACACGGAAGTACCTAAGTTGGGAAAACAATCCTTGAAGCATACTGACTGTTCTTTGCCCAGGAGTGGGAGGGAATTTTCTCTGAGCCAACATCTTTTCTTTCCCTGGCCCGCTGAGTAATGAATACCCTTGACTTGTTCCTTCAGTGTGCTCATGATCTGATTCTGAGATGAAACATGTATTACATTGAGCACTTCTTGTCTTGTTCTCCCTTTCTGAGTTAGAGAATCAGAAAGTAATATATCATCAACAGAAACACACTTATCTCTACACTGAGACTTGTTCAAATTTCTGAACTTAAGCTCTGTTAGCCTCGGGATATTTTAGAAAGGAACGCAGTGTCAAAGTTAATGACATGGAGGCAATTAACTTGGCCTTATTTTCTTCCGACCTTAACTCATATTTTTACAAGCTAATTGATATGGTTAAATTAACCAAATAGCTCTAGTGGAACTAGTGAATCTTGCATTAACTGACTTGGTTGATGGCAATGGGGTATACCTTTGCCCTCCATTTCTAGGGGGACCACAGGTCCTGATTTATGCTGTACAGTACTATTTTGATGTTTGCTGCCAATCCAGTCTATTTACTAATGTCCCTTTTTATCCTCAAAATTGCCCTGGTTTAAGTAGTAAATTATATGGTTACCCTATTTATTACTTCTGTTTTATGTGACTATAACTTGAAATAGACAGAGGTATTCTTATTTCCTAAATAGGCTAATTATTTTTATATTTTCTATCTTCTGATATGCTGACCAAAAAGAGATGTATATATGCATTCAGCTTTATCATAAGTATATATTGTATTAGTTTGCTAGAACTGCCTAACAAAATACCACAAAATAATACAGACTGGATAGCTTAAATAACAGAAATGTATTGTGTCATAGTTTTGGAGGGTACACATTTAAAAGAATGTGTGGAAGCTGGCTTGGTCTATTTCTAAGAGCTGTAAGGAAAGGATCTGCTTCAAACCTCTCTCCTTGGCTTCTCGATGGCTGTCTTCTACCTGTATGTTTACACGGCATTCTCCCTGTTTCCAAATTCCCTCTTTTTATAAGGATACCAATCACGTTGTATTAAGGACCCTAATGACTTTATTTTAAATTGAGTGTCTCTATAGACCAAAACGTACCCCATAAATGTATAAACCCACAAGGTACCCACACAGTTTTTTGAAAGACCAAACAAGATTTCTACATCTCCAAATAAGGTTACATTCCGAGGTACCAGGGATTAGGAATGAATTTGAATGGGAGTCAATTCAAACCATAACAATTATTAATTATTTACAAAATATACAGTATGTAGCAGAAACTCATTTTATAAGAACCATACCATTTACATTTAGGAATACACTTGTAAGTAGGTGCTATCACATCCTCAGTATACAGATGAGGGAACTACAGCTCACTGAAAGTCATTACAAAAGATATACAGCTACCCAAGTTGGGGCACCTGACTGCACTACTAGTCCTGCCACATATAGAGGTAGAAGAGGCTGCTGTGCAGTGGTGTAATTCTGGGCTTGGGTAAGGAGTTTAAAAATCTCAAATATTTCCTTTATCTGGAATTTTACTTTTTATGGAAGACAAAGTCTTCTGTCTCCCTGATCAAGAGGAGCCAGCACTTAAGTTACACATTAAATTAAATATGCACTAATATTTAAGGAGAGAGCAGGGGGAAATTGGGATCTTTGAAGTTTGGGGTGGGGTAGTAAGAGGAAATAAACCCCTAAATATGGAAACAATACCGAAAGAGGGCTGCACACACTTCTTATTTTAAAAGTGTTTCTAGGGCCTACTGTTTACCATTGCTGTTTACAACTGTTCCCTAGTGTGAACACATTGTGACAGATTGAGTGGACTACAGGGACCTAAAGTCTTACTTTGGGTGAAGAGGATAGGATCAGACTAGTATGTCTCTTCAGTGGTGTGGGCAGTTTGCCAGTGATCAAACCTGTCACTTGAATTCCTATGTGGAATGTAGAAATACATGTAAATTGAAAGTTTTCTCTTGTTTTGTTGAGTTTTGTTGCTGTTATCAGGATACTCCGAGGATGCTGTTTCTTGCATGCTTATTTTCTTCATAATGTCCTCTCATTCCTGTGGAAACAAGTCCTTTCTCTAGCACTGAGAGACGTTGTTCAATGGTGAAACGTCTTTATTTGGGCTGGCAGACTTCAGCAATGTAATGAAGAAAGAGAAATGTAAAATACGGAAATTGTTATGGTTTTGTACTGACAGGAATACCTGAGGAAGATCACAAGATTCTGGCTGAGAGACAGATGATTTGATATCTGTTCCCATGTTTCTGCAATGCTTTTCTGACTTACATAGTGCTGGTTTTCCTCTGCTTTTCCAGTTGGCACCAACATTTCATAAATTGGGGAAAAGTGTATAAATTAGGAAAGTGAGCACCGCTCTGGTGACTTTTCAAAACCCTGACTTTTGATTATTCAGGTTATTTTTCTCCTTGAAGGAGAGGCAGAGCATGCAGACATCTTTCAGTGGAGTCTGAGGAAACATGTTTATACAGTCTTTCATAAAACTATGTGCTAATCTTGACGGGAAGGGGAAAAGACAGAGCAGGTAAATCTTTTCTTGAGAGATAAAACAGACAAGGGAGGTCCAAAAAAAAAGTGATGAAATATACAATCCTCCAAGCATACAGCTTCTCTTTGAAGGAACTGAGAGGAAAATGCCTTTAACAACTATTTGTAAACCTTGAGATGAAGTACTAACATTTGACTACATCTTTACAATTTTCAAAGCATCTTCCTATATATTGTTTCATTTGATGCTTCATAAAAGCCTTGTGGGGTAGGAAGAGCAGATGCTGTCATTATTTGACTGCTTTGGGGATAAGGTATGTTAGAATCTCAGCAACAATGAGTGGCAAGGAAGTAGAGGAAGTCAGTGTGAATTGGAATATAGTCTAGCATGGTTTTGGATGTAACTAATTCATACAGTGTTGCCTCCAGTCATAGCTACCTTGGGATATTGTCAGTGTCTAAAGCTAGTACTGATGCTTGTCATGGGAACCCTATCTGGTCAATAGGCCATGGTGGCAGAGGTTCTAGGTGTTAGGCAGAATCCAGAGTCAATATGGTCCTGAGTTATCAGCAAGGCTGCTTAGAGAAATATGGCAAAGAGGGTTAGTTTGGGAGGGGATATGGACAGGGCCATGGCAAACTGGGCAGATTCACAGTGCCAACATCGCAGTAGGTTGCTTGACAGACAAAATGAGACAGAAGCCTCCTCATAAAAATTGAGTCACACAGTGCTTAAAATTTATCTCTGGCTCACTAAGCCTTGAGTGAATACAGGGGTTACTTTCCAGGCTCCACCAGTAGACAGGTCTGAGGCTATCCACGCACATGGGCTTGGCCTACATTACATCAGGAATTGATGTGGTTTTAAACCTGTGTGTTGGGTTCAACTGCAACTCTACTGAAAAGGGGCTGTGGAAAGAAAATTTAGGGAAAATGAGGAAATAGGTGGCAGCCATTATTCTCCCTATTTTATAGAAACAGAGATATATAAGAATTACAATCACAGAATAAGAGGACAAGTTGGACTAAGAACAAATTTATGGTGACTCCCAAACCAGTTCTCCTCCTTCTACATGCTATGGAAGGGCCCAAGGGAAAGCAGAAATGTTTTATTGGTATTTTACACATTAAGTAACAGGAACAGTTCCAGCATTAGAACGTCAGGCTCAATGGTGAAGTAGAAGATAGAAACTGAAAGAAAACTGAAGTGGGCCACAGAAACAGGACAGCCAGTGGGATGCTAAGAGCTGAGAAGCTTTGTGTGTAGTGAAAACCTTTGTCCCAGTTGGTTGTTTCAATGAAATGACTTGACATAGGCACCTGTTTCAGATTTTCCAGTCATTTGTCTTAGCTTTGCACCCTGCTGCTAAGATTGATGACATATATGATACTTTTGTTCTCTATGTAGATTTTTTCATTGTATATATTAGATCACCGTCATAGATATATTGCACACATAGAAATTATTTGTACAAAGTAGAGAAGATCTAATATACCCTTCTCAAGAACTGGAAATCTTCATAGTTATGAATTAAAGAGGGTTGATAGGATAGGGAATCAGTGACATGGGAATAAATCCTGAGAATGTGCCTCATGTGTTACAGGCAGACATGTGATGGGTGGACATGCACTCAATGTCATTGTGAGAGTTTTATATTGAATTCTCATGCATTTTTAGATGAATAATATGAGATAATTACACGTGTTTAAAACCAACAAAAATTCTATGTGCTCAAGAATAAGTAACATGATAGAATCCAAGGCATGCAATGTCTTCAGGTAATCAGAATGTCTATGCTCCCATAGCTTTTGTGATTTTTTCATGCCTTACACTGGTTCTTTATGTGTCTGCTTTCTTCACTGGAGTAAAAGCTTATCAAAGGTAGGGATTGGGTCTCATTTTTTTTCCTATTATATGAAGCACATAGCACAGTATTCTGAATGTTGTGGAGGCTAAACAAATGTGTGTATTTAGAATTAAGGTAAGCTGGAGAAATGGAAACAGCTACTATTGTCCTTTAATTTCACAGATGGTTGTATTCTAATCTTAAAAGAGACCTATTCTAATCTTAAAAGAGAGTATTCAAAATTAGATGCTCAGAAAGAAGAAACATAATAGAATATGTGGTAGAGAAAAAAGATGACTAAATTAGTAGTCAGAACACTATGGATCTTGTTCTAACTCTACTGACAATTTACTATATGATTCTGAGTGAAAGCCTTCTCTGTTATGGGCCTCTCTTATCCTTGCATTCAAAATGAGCCCACTTAGTTGATGGTCCCTTTAGATCTATCTTACTCAACATTTTGAATCCAAAATAGAAAGCACTGTAAGAAGGGCATCAAGATGTTGAGATTCTATGAGTTCTATTGGGGATGTATGGGAGCAGGCAGAAAGACAGGTTGCAAGTTTAGAATTATTTTCTAATTATTAAGCAATACAAGTTCATTTCAGCAAATAAAGTATAAAATAAAGAATATAAAAGTCAGTAATAATTCTATCCAGGTATAACCACAATGGGCATCTTTAGGTATTTCGCTGTAGTTACTGCTCTATGTGGTGGTGGGGGGAGGGGGGGGCAGTGGGTGCTGTAGAGGAAGGGAGAATGGGAAGAGAGAGGAAGAAAGATTTACATTTATAGTATTGTGCTCCATAAACTGCTTGGAATCATGTATGGACCACTTAGCATTAAATTTGAACATTTTATGTCATTAAATACAATAAGAAAAATGATTTTTAGTAGATGAATTACATTTCATTGGTATGCATCATAAATTATTTCACCAATCTCCTGTTGTTACAATGTGATGCACATCTTTTAGCATAGATCTTACAAGTCTTGGCCTATATTTTAAGATAAATTTGCAGCACATGTACATTTTAAAGACTTGATATTTATTGCCAAGTTACTCTGTAAGAAGTGATACAATTTATGCTGCTACCAGTTGCATGTGAGAAAGTCCATTTCAGTATACTGCCTGCAGGGAGGTTATCCTTATTTTCTTCATAACTTTGAAAATTTGGTAAGTACAAATGTTTTATTATTTTAATTATTTTCCTGAATTAGTGCTGAGATATATTATTTTCTATGTTTATGATCATTTTGCCTGTTTGGGGGGAGTTAACTTTTTTCTTGTTGATTTGTATAATTAAAGATATTCTTTGTATGTCATATATTGGAAATATTTTTCCATTTTATCATTTGCCTGCTATTTTTTTTAATTTTTTTAAATTTTTTATTTATTATTATACTTTAAGTTCTAGGGTACATGTGCATAACGTGCAGGTTTGTTACATATGTATACTTGTGCCATGTTGGTGTGCTGCACCCATCAACTCATCAGCACCCATCAACTCGTCATTTACATCAGGTATAACTCCCAATGCAATCCCTCCCCCCTCCCCCCTCCCCATGATAGGCCCCGGTGTGTGATGTCCCCCTTCCCGAGTCCAAGTGATCTCATTGTTCGGTTCCCACCTATGAGTGAGAACATGCAGTGTTTGGTTTTCTGTTCTTGTGATAGTTTGCTGAGAATGATGGTTTCCAGCTGCATCCATGTCCCTACAAAGGACACAAACTCCTCCTTTTTTATGGCTGCATAGTATTCCATGGTGTATATGTGCCACATTTTCTTAATCCAGTCTGTCACTGATGGACATTTGGGTTGATTCCAAGTCTTTGCTATTGTGAATAGTGCTGCAATAAACATACGTGTGCATGTGTCTTTATAGCAGCATGATTTATAATCCTTTGGGTATATACCCAGTAATGGGATGGCTGGGTCATATGGTACATCTAGTTCTAGATCCTTGAGGAATCGCCATACTGTTTTCCATAATGGTTGAACTAGTTTACAGTCCCACCAACAGTGGAAAAGTGTTCCTATTTCTCCATATCCTCTCCAGCACCTGTTGTTTCCTGACTTTTGAATGATTGCCATTCTAACTGGTGTGAGATGGTATCTCATTGTGGTTTTGATTTGCATTTCTCTGATGGCCAGTGATGATGAGTATTTTTTCATGTGTCTGTTGGCTGTATGAATGTCTTCTTTTGAGAAATGTCTGTTCATATCCTTTGCCCACTTTTTGATGGGGTTGTTTGTTCTTTTCTTGTAAATTTGTTTGAGTTCTTTGTAGGTTCTGGATATTAGCCCTTTGTCAGATGAGTAGATTGCAAAAATTTTCTCCCATTCTGTAGGTTGCCTGTTCACTCTGATGGTAGTTTCTTTTGCTGTGCAGAAGCTCTTTAGTTTAATTAGATCCCATTTGTCAATTTTGGCTTTTGCTGCCGTTGCTTTTGGTGTTTTAGACATGAAGTATTTGCCCATGCCTATGTCCTGAATGGTACTACCTAGGTTTTCCTCGTATTAGGTCTAACATTTAAGTCTCTAATCCATCTTGAATTAATTTTCGTATAAGGAGTAAGGAAAGGATCCAGTTTCAGCTTTCTACTTATGGCTAGCCAATTTTCCCTGCACCATTTATTAAATAGGGAATCCTTTCCCCATTTCTTGTTTCTCTCAGGTTTGTCAAAGATCAGATGGCTCTAGATGTGTGGTATTATTTCTGAGGACTTGGTTCTGTTCCATTGGTCTATATCTCTGTTTTGATACCAGTACCATGCTGTTTTGGTTACTGTAGCCTTGTAGTATAGTTTGAAGTCAGGTAGCGTGATGCCTCCAGCTTTGTTCTTTTGACTTAGGATTGTCTTGGAGATGCGGGCTCTTTTTTGGTTCCATATGAACTTTAAAGCAGTTTTTTCCAATTCTGTGAAGAAACTCATTGGTAGCTTGATGGGGATGGCATTGAATCTATAAATAACCTTGGGCAGTATGGCCATTTTCACGATATTGATTCTTCCTATCCATGAGCATGGTATGTTCTTCCATTTGCTTGTGTCCTCTTTTATTTCACTGAGCAGTGGTTTGTAGTTCTCCTTGAAGAGGTCCTTTACATCCCTTGTAAGTTGGATTCCTAGGTATTTTATTCTCTTTGAAGCAATTGTGAATGGAAGTTCATTCATGATTTGGCTCTCTGTTTGTCTGTTACTGGTGTATAAGAATGCTTGTGATTTTTGCAGATTAATTTTGTATCCTGAGACTTTGCTGAAGTTGCTTATCAGCTTAAGGAGATTTTGGGCTGAGACAATGGGGTTTTCTAAATATACAATCATGTCATCTGCAAAGAGGGACAATTTGACTTCTTCTTTTCCTAACTGAATACCCTTGATTTCTTTCTCTTGCCTGATTGCCCTAGCCAGAACTTCCAACACTATGTTGAATAGGAGTGGTGAGAGAGGGCATCCCTGTCTTGTGCCAGTTTTCGAAGGGAATTTTTCCAGTTTTTGCCCATTCAATATGATATTGGCTGTGGGTTTTTCATAAATAGCTCTTATTATTTTGAGGTACATTCCATCAATACCGAATTTATTGAGCGTTTTTAGCATGAAGGGCTGTTGAATTTTGTCAAAAGCCTTTTCTGCATCTATTGAGATAATCATGTGGTTCTTGTCTTTGGTTCTGTTTATATGCTGGATTATGTTTATTGATTTGCGAATATTAAACCAGCCTTGCATCCCAGGGATGAAGCCCACTTGATCATGGTGGATAAGCTTTTTGATGTGCTGCTGAATCCGGTTTGCCAGTATTTTATTGAGGATTTTTGCATCGATGTTCATCAGGGATATTGGTCTAAAATTCTCTTTTTTGGTTGTATCTCTGCCAGGCTTTGGTATCAGGATGATGTTGGCCTCATAAAATGAGTTAGGGAGGATTCCCTCTTTTTCTATTGATTGGAATAGTTTCAGAAGGAATGGTACCAGCTCCTCCTTGTACCTCTGGTAGAATTAAGCTGTGAATCCATCTGGTCCTGGACTTTTTTTGGTTGGTAGGCTATTAATTATTGCCTCAATTTCAGAGCCTGCTATTGGTCTATTCAGGGATTCAACTTCTTCCTGGTTTAGTCTTGGAAGAGTGTAAGTGTCCAGGAAATTATCCATTTCTTCTAGATTTTCTAGTTTATTTGCATAGAGGTGTTTATAGTATTCTCTGATGGTAGTTTGTATTTCTGTGGGGTCGGTGGTGATATCCCCTTTATCATTTTTTATTGTGTCTATTTGATTCTTCTCTCTTTTCTTCTTTATTAGTCTTGCTAGCGGTCTGTCAATTTTGTTGATCTTTTCAAAAAACCAACTCCTGGATTCATTGATTTTTTGGAGGGTTTTTTGTGTCTCTATCTCCTTCAGTTCTGCTCTGATCTTAGTTATTTCTTGCCTTCTGCTAGCTTTTGAATGCCTTTGCTCTTGCTTCTCTAGTTCTTTTAATTGTGAGGTTAGAGTGTCAATTTTAGATCTTTCCTGCTTTCTCTTGTGGGCATTTAGTGCTATAAATTTCCCTCTACACACTGCTTTAAATGTGTCCCAGAGATTCTGGTATGTTGTATCTTTGTTCTCATTGGTTTCAAAGAACATCTTTATTTCTGCCTTCATTTCATTATGTACCCAGTAGTCATTCAGGAGCAGGTTGTTTAGTTTCCATGTAGTTGAGCAGTTTTGATTGAGTTTCTTAGTCCTGAGTTCTAGTTTGATTGCACTGTGGTCTGAGAGACAGTTTGTTATAATTTCTGTTCTTGTACATTTGCTGAGGAGTGATTTACTTCCAATTAGGTGGTCAATTTTGGAATAAGTGTGATGTGGTGCTGAGAAGAATGTATATTCTGTTGATTTGGGGTGGAGAGTTCTATAGATGTCTATTAGGTCTGCTTGCTGCAGAGATGAGTTCAATTCCTGGATATCCTTGTTAACTTTCTGTTTCGTTGATCTGTCTAATGTTGACAGTGGAGTGTTGAAGTCTCCTATTATTATTGTATGGGAGTCTAAGTCTGTTTGTAAGTCTCTAAGAACTTGCTTTATGAATCTGGGTGCTCCTGTATTGGGTGCATATATATTTAGGATAGTTAGCTCTTCCTGTTGAATTGATCCTTTTACCATTATGTAATGGCCTTCTTTGTCTCTCTTGATCTTTGATGGTTTAAAGTCTGTTTTATCAGAGACTAGTATTGCAACCCCCGCTTTTTTTTTGTTCTCCATTTGCTTGGTAAATCTTCCTCCATCCCTTTATTTTGAGCCTATGTATGTCTCTGCGTGTGAGATGGGTCTCCTTAATACAGCAGACTGATGGGTCTTAACTCTTTATCCAGTTTGCCAGTCTGTGTCTTTTAATTGGACCATTTAGTCCATTTACATTTAAGGTTAATATTGTTATGTGTGAACTTGATCCTGCCATTATGATATTAACTGGTTATTTTGCTCGTTAGTTGATGCAGTTTCTTCCTAGCCTCGATGGTCTTTACATTTTGGCATGTTTTTGCAATGGCTGGTACCGGTTGTTCCTTTCCATGTTGAGTGCTTCCTTCAGGGTCTCTTGTAAGGCAGGCCTAGTGGTGACAAAATCTCTAAGCATTTGCTTATCTGTAAAGGATTTTATTTCTCCTTCACTTATGAAACTTAGTTTGGCTGGATATGAAATTCTGGGTTGAAAATTCTTTTCTTTAAGAATGTTGAATATTGGCCCCCACTCTCTTCTGGCTTGTAGAGTTTCTGCCGAGAGATCTGCTGTTAGTCTGATGGGCTTCCCTTTGTGGGTAACCCGACCTTTCTCTCTGGCTGCCCTCAAGATTTTTTCCTTCATTTCAACTTTGGTGAATCTGGCAATTATGTGTCTTGGGGTTGCGCTTCTCGAGGAGTATCTTTGTGGTGTTCTCTGTATTTCCTGGATTTGAATGTTGGCCTGCCCTACTAGGTTGGGGAAGTTCTCCTGGATGATATCCTGAAGAGTGTTTTCCAACTTGGTTCCATTTTCCTCCTCACTTTCAGGCACCCCAATCAGACGTAGATTTGGTCTTTTTACATAATCCCATACTTCTTGCAGGCTTTGTTCATTTCTTTTTCTTCTTTTTTCTTTTGGTTTCTCTTCTCACTTCATTTCGTTCATTTGATCCTCAATCGCTGATACTCTTTCTTCCAGTTGATCGAGTCGGTTACTGAAGCTTGTGCATTTGTCACGTATTTCTCGTGTCATGGTTTTCATCTCTTTCATTTCGTTTATGACCTTCTCTGCATTAATTACTCTAGCCATCAATTCTTCCACTTTTTTTTCAAGATTTTTAGTTTCTTTGCGCTGGGTTCGTAATTCCTCCTGTAGCTCTGAGAAGTTTGATGGACTGAAGCCTTCTTCTCTCATCTCGTCAAAGTCATTCTCCGTCAAGCTTTGATCCGTTGCTGGTGATGAGCTGCGCTCCTTTGCCGGGGGAGATGCGCTCTTATTTTTTGAATTTCCAGCTTTTCTGCCCTGCTTTTTCCCCATCTTTGTGGTTTTATCTGCCTCTGGTCTTTGATGATGGTTATGTACTGATGGGGTTTTGGTGTAGGTGTCCTTCCTGTCTGATAGTTTTCCTTGTAACAGTCAGGACCCTCAGCTGTAGGTCTGTTGGAGATTGCTTGAGGTCCACTCCAGACCCTGTTTGCCTGGGTATCAGCAGCAGAGGCTGCAGAAGATAGAATATTTCTGAACAGCGAGTGTACCTGTCTGATTCTTGCTTTGGAGGCTTCCTCTCAGGGGTGTACTCCACCCTGTGAGGTGTGGGGTGTCAGACTGCCCCTAGTGGGGGATGTCTCCCAGTTAGGCTACTCAGGGGTCAGGGACCCACTTGAGCAGGCAGTCTGTCCCTTCTCAGATCTCAACCTCCGTGTTGGGAGATCCACTGCTCTCTTCAAAGCTGTCAGACAGAGTCGTTTGCATCTGCAGAGGTTTCTCTGCTTTTGTTGTTTACTGTGCCCTGTCCCCAGAGGTGGAGTCTACAGAGACAGGCAGGTTTCCTTGAGCTGCTGTGAGCTCCACCCAGTTCGAGCTTCCCAGTGGCTTTGTTTACCTACTTAAGCCTCAGCAATGGCGGGCGCCCCTCCCCCAGCCTCACTGCTGCCTTGCTGTGAGACCGCTGACTGCTGTGCTAGCAATGAGGGAGGCTCCGTGGGTGTGGGACCCTCCCGGCCAGGTGTGGGATATAATCTCCTGGTGTGCCTGTTTGCTTAAAGCCCAGTATTGGGGTTGGAGTTACCCGATTTTCCAGGTCTTGTGTGTCTCAGTTCCCCTGGCTAGGAAAAGGGATTCCCTTTCCCCTTGCACTTCCCAGGTGAGGCGATGCCTCGCCCTGCTTCATCTCTCGCTGGTCGGGCTGCAGCAGCTGACCAGCACCGATTGTCCGATTTCCGGCACTCCCTAGTGAGATGAACCCAGTACCTCAGTTGAAAATGCAGAAATCACCGGTCTTCTGTGTCGCTCGCGCTGGGAGTTGGAGACTGGAGCTGTTCCTATTCCGCCATCTTGCTCCGCCCCCCTTGCCTGCTATTTTTTAATGCTTTGTTTTTGTCATGCAGGAGCTTTACATTTTCAGGTAGTAATATCTAGTAGTCTTTTTCTTTAAGTTTTCTACTTTGGTTTTCTACTTAGAAACGTCTCTCTCACTCCAAGATTACATAGAAATGCAACTGTTGTCTTCTTCTTTGGTGCAGGGGGTGTGGGAGGAAGAGATTAGATACCCATGCTTACTTTGTTACTGTGGAAGTCTTTATGTAAAAACATGTTTTATTGTGCTTAATCAAGTAATCTTTTTTTATCGTCCTTGTTTTATAGACACAGTTGCAAGACGGAACATTTTGAAAGTGTTTTAATAAAAAATGTGTAAGCCTATTTGATTCTAGTTCAGTATAATCCCTCAGGCATTTTATTTTTCTTCAACACTTTTAGCTATTTTATCTTCTTTTCCATAAAACATTTAAATGTGGAACTTATGCTGAATTTCTTTAAATTCAATTTGTCTTATATAAGATTTTAAATACAGATAACTTTTCTCTTGCATTCCTGAACCCAACTTTTAAATGGCTCCTGAGTCTCTCCATGTAGATGCCTTGTAGGCATCTTAGAATCAAAATGTTAAAAAGTGAATTATCCTCTATAAAAAGGAAACAATTATCTTGCTTTTTCTATGTTTTCTGAATTGGTTAATATCTTCTTCATTGGCATATCTGTACAAGGCCACAATTTTAGCATCAGCTCTAAAGCCTCCCTCTTTTCTTGCCATCACATTAAATGATTTACTGAGTTCTGTTGAGTTTTATTGTTTATGAGACTTCAAAATAATGTCACCTATCTATTCCACTTTTGACATAATTTTAGACTTTTTCTCTTCCCTTGGAAGATGGCCACCATGACCTAACTGGTCTCCTCTGCTTCCAGTCTCTCACCTTTGTAATAGATCTTCCAGCCTCTTACCTTTGTAATAGATCTACCAGCATCATTTCTCTCAAAGTAAATTGTGATCATGGCCCAAAGTTATTGCTGGCTGGGGCTTGTCTGTGGTGGGAGTTATGGAGTTCTATAATGGAGAGGAGGATGGTTCCTTTCAGGAGATTCTCGTAAAGTGGTGCTTTTGGTAGCTAGTTGATGAGGTATAAGTAAAAGATTTGAGAGATGACAGTGGAAAAGCCAGATGACAGCACACATGGAGAACGTAGACAAAGGCTGTGTGCTGGCTCCCTCACCCACTAATCACACATCCTGCTTCATGTACTGTTCAAACCCCTTCATGATTGTAGAAACACAAATTTAAAAAAACCTAGAGAAACCTCGTCTCTACTGAAAATACCAAAATTAGTTGGGTGTGGTGGCACGTGCGTGTAATCCCAGCTACTCAGGTGGCTGAGGCAGGAGAATTGTTTGAACCTGGGAGGTGGAGGTTACAGTGAGTCGAGATTACACCACTGCACTCAGCCTGGGTGACAGACCAAGATTCTATCTCAAAAAAAAACAACAGATTCTACTTCTTATAATATTGCCAAAGACAGAATAACAAGAATAAAAATATAATGTGATGAAATATATGAAGAAAGGGGCATGCTGTTAAAGTATTAAAGATGTTGTAATTGGTACATATCTTTCCTTGGTGACCGTGACTTGGTAATACCTATCAAAATAAAAAGAAATTCACCCATCCTTTGACCTGGCAGCATTTCTTCTAGGGATTTATCTTATAGATATATTTGCATACATGTGTAAATAACTTTGTTGGGATGTTTAGTGCAGCATGATTTTTAGCTTAATAAAAAGGAAATTTTGTTTTCTCATAATAGGAGGCCAAGCAAGTGAAGTATGACATATCCACACACTGGAATATTATACAGTTGATAAGATATACACAAACATACATACACACACACACACATATACACACACATACACACATAAGTAGGAAATAGTATCTAAGATATGCTGTTAAATAAAGGAAATTGAATAAAAAATACATATACACACATATGTGTCTGTATGAAAGGTATGCATACATGTATATATGTATCAGTCAATATTATCTACTAACTTATTTTTCCCTACTTCCTTTTACCCTGTCGCCCTTTCTCCCATTCAGCCAAAAGCTAAGGCATTTTACATTGCTTACCTGAAGGAAAGAATAGTGCAGGAGACAAAAATAATCAAGTTTCCTGGCCATTGAGTTTGAAAAGCCTAGGTCCTCACAGGGAAACAGGGCAAATATAGGTGTATGAACAAATCAATAGCACTGTGTAACTTCAGGTGATCTAAGAGTGGGGCTTCTAACCAACTCAAGACACTGTTTCCTGGACTAGGCTGGTGGGAAGGAGGGTAGAAAGGGAAACTCAGAAAAAAAAGATATTGCAAGTTCCTTGTGAGTTTCTGTGATACGGTTAATGGGAGTTAAAAACTGATAGAGGATGTGTACATCATTTCTAAATTAGAACTTATAGAAGATGCAACAAAGTAGAATAGAAGAAACTATGAGGTATGTTTATAACCAGTTAAAAACTTAAATAGCTACAGGTAGCAAGCTAGGAATGTAAATGAATGCCATGGACCTTTGACAGAAAATCCAACTGGAGAATTTATGCTGTGATTACCTATATCAGCCAATTTTTGCCAAGTGAGAATATAGACCCAATGTTGTCAGATCTTTGGATTTTGTAAGAGAAGCTAGAAATCTAGACTTGATGTGAAACTTCCTGATGTTCACATGTTGTCAACTAGTTTACATTTAAAGTAAATGAGCAACAGACAAACAAGAACATTTTATATAGCCACATGAAATACATTTGCAGGTCACCTCTTTATAGTTCTGACATAGGCTGTTGGACCTGAGCTGGCCTCATGGTCTTTTCCCTGAATTGTAGGAAGGTGGCAAGAGATAGTATTTCATTGTTCCTTGCAGCAGCACAGAAGTTACAAAAATCCTGAGCCTCTGAATTTCCTGACGGCTTAGCAAGGTTCAGGAGCATCCACCTTCTGATGAGAGAGGGGGATGGGGAAGAGGGGGAGAGGGAGAGAGGGGGGAAGGGGGGGAGGGGGCAGGGAGGTAGGGGAGAGAGAATGAATATGAATATCTGGGATCAGAAGTAAAGAACAGCAAACCTGCACCAGCAGGAGCAGGAAGAGAGGACTGAAGATGAGATGACCTTAAAGAATTTTTGGTGACTACTGGAGTTGATAGGTAATAACACAGACCAAATCCCCTCATTGTCCTCTTTCTGGAAAGGTTGAGACCAAGTAAATTTAAATCCCTGGAACTTGGATGCTGTATTAATCCATTCTCACACTTCTAAGAAAGATGTACCCAAGACAGGGTAATTTATAAAGTAAAGAGATTTAATTGACTCACAGATCTGCATGGGTGGGAGGGCCTCAGGAAACTTACAATCATGGCAGAAGAGGAAGCAAACACATCCTTCTTCACATGGCAGCAGGAGAGAAAAGTGCAGAGTGAAGAGGTGAAAAACCCCCTTATAAGACCATCAGATCTCATGAGAACTGACTCACATCATGAGAACAGCAAGCGGGAACTGCCTCCATGATCTAATCACCTCCCAAGGGGTCCCCCCACACCACCTTGGGATTACAATTTGGATTACAATTCAAGATGAGGTTTGGGTGGGCACACAGAGCCAGACCATATCAGATGCTATCTACGAAGACTCTGTGTGAGTACCTGTGTGTGTCTATATGTATGTTAGGAAACTGTTAATTTAGGTGTGACCAGATTGCCTCTACCTGATGGAGTGGAGGCTAACATGAAAATTAAGTACTACTACTAAAATTTGGTATTTTGAAGAACTGTCTCTAGACAGGGATTTGGATCCACTAAGTATGTATATGCATACAATAGCTGTGGAAACAAACAATATACCAGAAAGCATAAACAGTGATTTAGAGATTAGAAATTAGGAATTGAGTGCTTTTATTTAATGGAAGTTTAAATGGTGTGATGTTTTGCACCATATAAACCTAATATTTTTTTAAAAAGTAAACCTACTTCTTGTAGACCAATCTTTTCCAGCTATGTAAATCCACCCTGTATTTCACCTTATTACTCCATTTTTTCTCCCCATCTCATTTTCTTCTTTACATGCTTTTGCTTTTGCAACCTCTACCTCCCACATATTCAATATCATTCTACACTTAGCCTGGCAATTCTGAGTTACCTTCCAGAGTCCAGATCAGCAATCACCTCCTTTTTGGAATTTTCCCTAACTTCTCTCAATATCCAAGCAAAGTATTTGCTCTCTAGAATGTATACAATTTGGTTTATACTGTAAATTATATATGTACCAAATCACCATATGGTTACTGGAATGCGTGCCTATCTCTTTTGCTGGTCTGTGAATTCTGTGAATTTTCTGAGCATTAAGATATTACTACACCTTTAATTCAATAAGAGAGATAAAAATTTTGGTTCTAAAGTCTACTGTGGTGTTATAGGCCAGTGGTTCCTAAACAGCTACTCATTATAGTCCTCTAGGCTGCTTTAAGAAATTCTGATGCCCAGGTTATTGCCCAGGACAGTCAAGTTAGGAGCACTAGAAGTAGAAAAGCAGACATCAGATTTTTTGTTACAACTCCACAGTGATTCTAATGTGCAGGCAAGTTTGAAAATCAGTATTCCACAGATTTTAAAATCTGATTGGACACCACAAAGCATTTTGGAGAACATGCTTTGATTCCTGTTGCTTTTGTGCACTTTCTTGCTTTATTTATTTGCCTTTAAGGCTCTTTGGAGCCTTGAACTAGTCGACAACTCTGAACCCAGTTTCTATCTGAAAACTGGAGCTAATACTTGTTTTGTTTTACAGGGACGTCCTGAGGATTCGATGAGATGATACAGGACAAAATGCTTTGTGAACCAGAAACATATTTTCTTTCTGTACATATTTTATTTCTCTCTTGTAAATGACTCGGCTTCCAAAGAGTATAAAATTTATTTCCAGGACTACTTAAAACTGTCCTATTTTTTTCAATTGACTTTGTTTTATTCCTCTTCCTCTTGAACATCTATAGCTACTGCTTCTACTTTCTTAATGAAATTTGTATTGATCCAAAATACAGACCATTTAAAAACTCTTTTTTAAAAATTGAGAAGAATCTTTTCTAGGTATTAAGATCATTCATATAACCTTGGAAGAACTTGCAGGGTTTTTTTGTGTGTACACGTGTGTGTGCATGCACACGCGCACAACAGTTTTTCTTTGCCTTTGAAAAATTGCTGTGATGTCTGATGAGATATCATCTTTGCTAAGTTCCCCATCAATTTGCATGACAGATACTTCATAGAATCATTTCAGCCCAGTGCTGATCACTGAGTCATTGTCATTTTGATTTGGTATCTTTCTTTTGACATATATACACTCGAGTGACATTTAAAATGGAATGAATGCTATTGTGGGCAAGGGAGCCAAGCAATAAATTTCTCATGCCTTTGCAACTTTCAGCTTTCTCAAGGTAGCATACCCTCAAATTCTAACATATGGACAGTATAATTTTATATTCTCCAACAATGTATTTTTTATACTCACGTCTTTAACTTTTTTGTGGGGGGTGGATTTCAGAGGAAACATAAGTATAGTAGAGCGGTCTCTAGTCCTCCGAGTCATATGTATAGTAAATATTTGTAGTCACTGTCTTGAGCCAATTTTTAAAGCTAAACTGGTTCGATGTAAATTGCCATCACAGTGCAATGTCCTTTGTGAAATAAGCATGGTAGTTCCAGAAGGTACATTATAACACTGATGATGCTTGCAGCAAGACTCCCAGAGGTAGGAGACCAGGGAAAGACACAAACTCTGCCATGCTTGCTTCACAGGTTGGGTTAAGTTAAAACTTTCTATGCCTCAGATTTTTCATCTGTAAAAGGGTATTACTACCAGATGTGCAAAACACACTGAATGGTTTTATGAGGAAAATTAAATCTCTTGAAAATGACATTATAATATAGTAATACATGATTGAATGGAACTTTTCAGGCTATGGACGGAGTGCTTAAAGACAACTTTATATCTTGATTCTCATTATGGTGTAGTGAGTCAGGGATGGTAACACTATGAGCAAACTGAAGGCCAGAGAGATCATATGGATAGTCACTGACACAGCCAGAATTAGAACTTCGTCCTAACCAAGGCCCTTTTACTTAGTAGTATACTTTGTTGCAGGAAAGTGTGTGTGTGTGCATATACGCACGTGAAAGCACGTGTATCTGTGCATGTACATATCAGTACATGTATGTGTTAGTGTGCATGCGCAAATGTCTTTACATGGGTACTGCACGTCTTTGTGCATGAGGAATGTGTGTAGATGATCGTCTACAAGCTTGTATGTAATATGTATATGTTTATGTGAGTATACTCGTGTGTGCTTCTGTGTGCCTGTGTGTGTGTGTGTCCTTGGTGGAGGTGGGAGGAGGGAGAAAATAAATGATTCCAAGTTAGTACAACTCTTTAATAAATTTTTCTATGTATCTTATGATTTGAACATTAAAATGGTATCAATGAACAAAAGTTAGGAAAATGTTTCATAGACTCAGTGGATGACTTCTTTGGCACTAGGTGTTCCATTTTTTAAAAAATAATCTGTTCAGAAGTTATAAAGTCAAGTACCAAGCTTGGGCAACACAACAAGACCCCATCTCTACAAAAAAGAAAAACATTAGCCAAGTGTGGTGTCATATACCTGTGGTTCTAGCTACCTGGGAGGTTGAAGTGGGAGGATCACCTGAGCCCAGGAGTTCAAGGCTGCAGTGAGTTACGATGGTATCACTGCACTCCAGCCTGGGCAACAAAGTAAAACCCTGTCTCAAAATAAAAATAAATTTGAATACCAGATCTGAAAGAAAAATTGGAGATCTTGTTTACAAGTACACCAGAATTGCCTGAGAATCTTGTTAAAACTAAAAAACCTGGGCTTCCCTCCAGCCTAACTCTCTGGGAGTGGGACCCACAGTATGTATTTTGGGGAAGCTCCAGAGAAGAAAGTCATGTACACTCATGAGTTGAATCTTTTATGGAGAATATTTGTTACTAAAAATATCATAGTAATGGTGTCTCTAACATACCTTTTTGGGAACCAGCCGAAAGCAAAAAGAATGGAAAGCCATGAAAGAAAATTGTAACAGTTATTTAAGAGCTGTTCTTTATAAAGCACTAGACTCAGGAAGATTCACTGATGAATTTTCCTAAATATTTAAGGAGCAAATAACACCATTTTCATTTAAAATTTTTTGGAACATAGAAATAAAATTATTCAACTTTTTATGAAACCACTATATTTTCAATAGAAAAACTCAACAAAGAGCATAAACTGTAGACCAATCAAACTTATAAATTTCACTGTAAACACACTAAACAAAATGTTTCCAAATAGGATTCATCAGTGTGCTGAAAGAAAAATAGAAGATAGTCATGTGAGAGATAGTATTCATATTAGGGAATTTATAAATATAATTTACTATGCTAATAGATTGAAAGAGAAAATCCACTTAGACATTTTCATGAATACAGAAAACTCTTTGTAAACATCAATGTCTACTCATTATAAAAATCTTACTAAAATTGAAATTAAGATGACTAGTTAAATAAATGAACACACACACACACACCCCTTTACAAACACCATCTACACACCCCTTACAATGCACCATGATTAGTATAAAATCCTAGAAATATTTTCATTAATGCCATAAATAAGATAAGGATACCCACAGTTACTCTGATACATTTTTTTTTTTTTTTTTTTGGAAATACCCAGGTAATACTGTTAGGAAAGAGGCACAATGACCAGAAAACAAAAGACAAAGTTATTACATACAAAGGGCCACCAAAAGAAAAAAAGCTCAACATCAACAATCGGAAATGCAAATTAAAACCAGAGGGAGATGTCATCTCACATCAGACAGAAGAACTTTTTAAATTTTTATTTTAGGTTCAGGAGTACATGAACAGGTATTTTATATAGGTAAAGTCATTTCAGAGGATTTGATATACAAATTATTTTGTCATCCAGTTACTAAGCCTAGAACCCAATGGTTATTTTTTCTGTTCCTCTCCCTCCTTCCTATCTCCACCCTCTAGTAGGCCCATGTGTCTGTTGTTCCCCTCTTTGTGTCCATGTGTTATCATCATTTAGCTCCCACTTATAAGAGAAACATGCTGTATTTGGTTTTCTATTGTTGCGTTAGTTTGCTAAGGATAATGGCTTCCAACTCCATTCATGTTCCTGCAGAGGACATGATCTCAATGTTCTTTTATGGCTGAATAGTATTCTATGGTATATATACACCACATTTTATCCATTCTCCCATTAATGGGCATTTAGGTTGATTCCACGTCTTTGCTATTGTGAGTAGTGCTGCAGTGAACATATGTGTGCATGTGTCTCTATAACAGACTGATTTCTATTTCTTTGGGTATATGTCCAGGGATGGGATTTCTGGGTCAGATGATTCTGCTGTTTTTAGCTCTTGGAGGAATTGCCACACTGCTTTCCGTAATGGTTGAACTAATTTGCATTCCAACCAACAGTGTATAAGTGTTCTCTTTCCTCTGCAACCTTGCCAGCATCTGTTATTTTTTTACTTTGTAATAATAACTATTCTGACTAGTGTGGTGTGATTTGCATTTCCCTAACGATCATTGATACTGAGCTTTTTTCACATGTTTGTTGGTGACATATATGTCATCTTTTGAAAAGTGTTCATGTTCTTTGCCCACTTTTTAATAGGGTCATTGAGTTTTTGCTTGTAAATCCTTAAGTTCCTTTTAGATGCTGGATGTTAGACTTTTGTTGGATTCATAGTTTGCACATATTTTCTGCCATTCCATAGGTTGTGTGTTTATTCTATTGATAGTTTATTTTGCTTTGCAGAAACTCTTTAATTATATCCCGTTTGTCAATTTTTTCTTTTGTTGCAATTCCTTTTAGTGCCTTCGTCATAAAATCTTTGCCAGTTCCTATGTCCAGAGTGGTATTGTCTAGATTGTCTTCCAGGGTTTTCAGAGTTTGAGGATTTAGGCCTTTAATGCATTTTGAGTTGATTTTTTATATGGTGTAAGGAAGTGGTCCAGTTTCTATCTTCTGCATATGGCTAGCCAGTTATCCCAGCACCATTTATTGAATAGTGAGTCCTTTCCCCATTGCTTGTTTTTGTCCGTTTTGTCAAATATGAGATGGTTGTACGTGCATGGCCTTATTTCTGGGCCCTCTGTTCCATTCCATTGGTCTATGTGTCTGTTTTTATATCAGTATCATGTTGTTTTTGTTACTATACTGTAGTTTGAAGTCAGGTAGCGTAATGTCTCCTACTTTGTTCTTTTTGCTTAGGACTGCCTTGGCTATTCAGACTCTTTCTGGGTTCCATATAAATTGTAAAATGTTTTTATCTAGTTCTGTGAAGAATGTCATTGGTAGATTGACAGGAATAGCATCGAATCTTTAAATTGCCTTGGGCAGTATGGCCATTTTAATGATATTGATTATTCCTATTAATGAGCATGGAATATTTTTACATTTGTTTGTGTCATCTCTGATTTCCTTGAGCGGTGTTTTGTAATTCTCATTGTAGAGATCTTCCACCTCTCAGGTTAGCTATATTCCTAGATATTTTATTCCTTTTGTGGCAATTGTGAATGGGATTATGTTCCTAATTTGGCTCTTGGCTTGTCTGTTGTTGGTGTATAGGAATGCTGTTGATTTTTTGTACATTTATTTTGTATCTTAAAACTTTGCTGCAGTTGTTTATCAGCTGAAGGAGCTTTCAAGCCAAGACAATGAGGTTTTCTAGATATAGAATCATGTCATCTGGAAACAAAGATAGTTTAACTTACTTTCTTCCTATTTGAATGTCCTTTATTTTTTTTCTCTTGCCTGATTGCTTAGGCCAGGACTTCCAATACTATGTTAAATACAAGTGGTGACAAAGGGCATCCTAATCTTGTGCCAGTTTTCAAGGGGAGTACTTCCAACATTTTTCCATTCAGTGTGATGACTGCTGTGGGTTTGTCATAAATAGCTCTTACTATTCTGAGCTATGTTCCTTCAACACATAGTTTGTTGAGAGTTTTTCACATGAAGGGATGTTGAATTTTATCAAGAGATTTTTCTGCATCTACTGAGGTGATCATGTGGTTTGTGCATTTAGTTCTGTTTATGTGATGAATGACATTTATTGATTTGTGTATGTTGAAACAACCTTGCGTCCCAGGTATAATGCCTACTTGATGACAGTGGATTAGCTTTTAAAGGTCCTGCTGAATTTGATTTGCTAGTATTTATTTGAGGATGTTTGCATCAATGTTTATCAAAGATACTGTCCTGAAGCTTTTTGTTTTTGCTGTTTCTCTGCCAAGTTTTGGTATCAGGATAATGCTAGCCTCAGAATAATTTGAGAAGTTCATTCTCCTAAATTTTTTGGAATAGTTTCAGTAGGAATGAGACCAATTCTTCTCTGTACATCTGGTAGAATTTGGCTGTGAATGTGTCTGGTCCAGGGCTTTTTTTGGTTGGTAAGCTATATATTACTGATTCAATTTCAGAACTTGTTATTGGTCTGTTCAGGGATTCAATTTCTTCTTGGTTCAGTCTTGGGAGGGTTTATGTGTTCAAGAATTTATTCATTTCTTCTGAATTTCCTTTGTGTGGATATAGGTATTTATAATAGTCTCTGATGGTTATTTGTATTTCTGTGGTGTCATTAGTAATATCCTCTTTGTAATTTCTGATTGTATTTATATGGATCTTCTCTCTTTTCTTCATTAGTCTAGCTAGCAGTTACTGTTTTTTTTTTAATTTTATGAAAAAATTAGCTCCTTTTTAATTTTTGAATTTTTTCCTTTTCTCAATTTCTGGTTTGGCTCTGATTTTGGTTATTTCCTGTCTTCTGCTTGCTTTGTGGTTCATTTGATCTTGCTTCTTTAATTCTTTTAGTTGTGATGTTAGATTGTTAATTTGAGATTTTTCTAACTTTTTGATGTGGGCATTCAGTGCTATAAATTTCCCTCGTAACACTGACTTAGCTGTGTCCCAGATATTCTGTTATGTTGTATATTTGTTTTCATTAATTTCAAAAAACTACTTGATTTCTGCCTTAATTTCATTATTGACTCAGAAGTCATTCAGAAGCAGATTGTTTAATTTCCATGTAATTGTATGGTTTTGAGCAATTTTCTTCGTCTTGAATTCTATTTCTATTGTGCTGCAGTCCAAGATAGTGGTTGGTATAATTTCAGTTCTTTTGCATTTGCTAGGGAGAGTTTTATGTCTTATTGTGTGGTCAATTTTAGAGTATGTGCCCTGTGCAGATGAGAAGAATGTATATTCTGTTGTTTTTTGGTGGAGAGTTCTGTAGATGCCTATGAAATACATTTGGTCCAGTGTTGAGTTCAGGTCCAGAATATCTTTGTTAATTTTCTGCTTCTATGTTCTGTCTAATACTGTCATTGGTATTTGAATTCTCCCACTATTGTCGTGTGGGAGTATAACTCTGTTTAAAGGTCAGTAAGAACTTGATTTGTGAATCTGTGTGCTCCTGTTTTTGGTGCATATATATTTAGATAGTTAGGATTTCTTCTTGAATTGAACCCTTTACCATTTGGTTACTTATTTGTCTTCTTTGATCTTTGTTGGTTCGAAATATGTTTTGTCTAAAATTAGGATTACAACCCTTGCTTTTTTCTGTTTTCCATCTACTTGGTAGATTTTTTCTCCATCCCTTTATATTTTGAGCCTGTGGGTGTCACGGCATGTGTGTTGGGTCTCCTGAAGAAAGTATAACAGAGGCTGGATGTGGTGGCTCACGCCTGTAATCCCAGCACTTTGGGAAGCCGAGGCGGGTGGATCATCTGAGGTCAGGAGCTCGAGACTAGCCTGACCAATGTGGGGAAACCCCATCTCTATGAAAAATACAAAAATTAGCCAGGCATGGTGGCATGTGCCTGTAATCCCAGCCACTTGGGAGGCTGAGGCATGAGAATCACTTGAGCCCCACAGGCAGAGGTTGCAGTGAGCTGAGATCATGCCACTGCCCTCCATCCTGGACGACAGAGCCAGACTCCATCTCCAAAAAAAGAAGAAAAAAAAAAGTATAACATCGGGTCTTGGTTCCTTATCCAGCTTGCCATTCTATACCTTTTAATTGGGGTATTTAGCCCATTTATATTCAAGGTTAGTATTGACATGTATGAATTTTATCCTGTCATTGTGTTGTTAGCTAGCTGTTTATTATGCTGACTTGTTTGCATGATTGTATCACCAGTGTGTTTTTCTAGTGGTTGATAATGGTCTTGCCTTTCCATATTTAGTGCTTCTTTCAGGAGCTATGCCTGGTGGTAATAAATTCTCTCAAAATTTGCTTGTCTCAAAGGATCTTATTTCTCCTTCACTTATGAAGCTTAGTTTGGCCAGATATGAAATTCTTGGTTGGAATTTTTTTCTTTGAGAATGTTGAATGTAGGCCCCAAATCTCTTCTGGCTTGTAGGGTTTCTGGTAAAGGTCCTCTGTGAGTCTGATGGGCTTCCTTTTGTAGGTGACAGAACAGTTTTATTAAAAGGTTTAAAAAATAAAGGGGCTGGCAAGGCTGTAGAGAAAAGGGAATGCTTATATGTAGTTGGGAGGAATGCAAATTAGTTCAACCACTGAGGGAAACAGTTTGGAAATTTCTGAAAGAACTGAAAACAGGCTGGGCGCGGTGGCTCAAGCCTGTAATCCCAGCACTTTGGGAGGCTGAGACAGGCGGATCACGAAGTCAGGAGATCCAGACCATCCTGGCTAACACGATGAAACCCCGCCTCTACTAAAAAATACAAAAAAACTAGCCGGGCATGGTGGCGGGCGCCTGTAGTCCCAGCTACTCAGGAGGCTGAGGCAGGAGAATGGCGTGAACCCGGGAGGTGGAGCTTGCAGTGAGCTGAGATCCGGCCACTGCACTCTAGCCTGGGTGACAGAGCGAGACTCCACTCAAAAAAAAAAAAAACTGAAAACAGAACTACCATTCAACTAAACAATTGCATTATTGGGTATATATTCAAAAGAAAATAAATTATTCTACTGAAAAAACATGCACTCACATGTTAACCACAGCAGTATTCACAGTAGCAAAGATATGGTATTGACCTAGATTCCCATCAATTGTGGAATAAAGAAAATGGTGAATACATGCACACGTATGTTTATTGCGGCACTGTTCACAATAGCAAAGACTTGGAACCAACCCAAATGTCCATCAATGATAGAGTGGATAAAGAAAATGTGGCACATATACACCATGGAATACTATGCAGCCTTAAAAAAGGATGAGTTCATGTCCTTTGCAGGGACATGGGTGAAGCTGGAAACCATCATTCTCAGCAAACTAACACAAGAGCAGAAAACCAGACACCACATGTTCTCACTCATAAGTGGGAGTTGAACAATGACAACACATGGACACAGGGAGGGGAATATCACACACTGGGGCCTGTCTGAGTGGAGGGCTAGTGGAGGGATAGCATTAGGAGAAATACCTAATGTAGATGACGGGTTGTTGGGTGCAGCAAACTGCCATGGCACGTGTGTATCTATGTAACAAACCTGCACATTCTGCCCATGTACCCTAGAACTTAAGGTATAATAATAATAAAGGAAATGGTGAATAAAGAAAATGTGGTATATATACTTAAGAATACTATGAGCCATAAAAAAGGAACCAGATAATGTCCTTTGCAGGGACATGGATGGAGCAGGAGGCCACTTTCCTAAGCAAATTAGTGCAGAAACATAAAACCAAATACCACATGTTCTCACTTATATATGTGAGCTAAACATTGGGTACTCATGGACATAGAAATGACAAAAGTAGACACTGGGGACTACTAGAGGGGTTTGATATGGGTGAAAAATTAACTTTTGGTTACTATGCTCAGCACCAGGGTGACAGAATCAATCATAATCTAAACCTCAGCATCACACAGTGTATCAAAGCTGCATATGCACCCCTGAATCTGAAAATATAATGTAAAATAATTTTTAAAATCTAATTTTTACAAATCTAATCCAAATTGATCAAAGTCCTGAATATGAGATTAAACTATAAAACTCTTAGTTGATACATAAACCTAAATCTTTTTTTTTTTTTTTAAGAGACGGAGTCTCGCCCATACTGGAGTGCAGTGGTATGATCTAGGCTCACTGCAAGCTCCGCCTCCCGGGTTCATGCCATTCTCCCGCCTCAGCCTCCCAAGTAGTGGGACTACAGGCACTCACCACCATGCCTGGCTAATTTTTTTGTGTTTTTAGTATGGATGGGGTTTCACCGTGTTAGCCAGGATGGTCTCCGTCTCCTGACCTTGTGATCTGCCTGCCTTGGCCTTTCAAAGTGCTGGGATTACAGGCGTGAGCCACCACTCTTGGCAAACCTAAATCTTTATGACTTAGATTAGGCATTGTTTTCTTAGATGAGACACCAAAAGCATAAGCAATAAAATAAAAATAATTACACTTAATTCTAATAATGATTCTACAATGCTAAAATTCATATGAAACCATAAAAACCCCTGAGTACCTAAGGCAATTTTTAGCAAAAGGAACAAAGCTGTATGTATCACACCAATGGATTTCAAGCTATATTATAAAACTACAATAATATGAACAAAATGGCACTGGCACTAAAATAGATAATGAATGGAACATAATAGAGAACCCAGAAACACACCCATTCATTTACAGCCAACTGATTTTTGATGGTGTCAAGAACACATGATGGGAAAAAGACAGTCTCAATAAAAGATGTTGTGAGACTGGTTATAGACATGCCTAAGAATGAATTTAGACTCTTATTTCACACTATACATGAAAATCCTTAATGAATGAATCAAAGACTTAAACATATGAGACCTAAAAGTGCGAAACTACTAGAAGAAATCCTAGGAAAAAAGCTATGCAACATTGGTCTGGACAGTAAGTTTTTTAAGTTTTTTTTATTAGACCCCAAAAACTTAGGCAAAAAATATTATTTAGTTTGATATAAACCCACAAAGCAAGATTGCACAGAGCAGACAAACCACTTAACAGAGTGAACAGCCAACCTGCAGAATGGAAGAAAATATATCGTCAGCCATACATCTGATAAGTGGTGAGTACCCAAAATGTATAAACAACTCAATGCAATAGCAAGGAAACAAATAACATGATTAACAAATGGGCAAAGGACCTGAAAACACATTTTTCAAAAGAGGTAAAAAGGAATGGTATTCATCCATGAAAAGGAATGATGCAACAACATGAATGAATCATGATAACATGTAAAGCAAAATAACTCAGATACAAAACATTGCCTATTATATAATTCAACTTTAATGACATTTTCACAAGAACCAAATCTGTAGGAATAAAGTAAAAAGTATGCTTGTGCTTGCCAGGATCTGAGGGAGTTGGCAATGGAGAATGACTGCAAATGAGTATTGGCTATATTTTGGGGGTGAAGAAAATGTTCTGGAATTAGATAGTGGTGATCTATGCACTACCATGTGAATGTTCTAAAAAACACTCAATTATGTACTTTGAGTGAATTTTATAGAATGTAAATTATATCTCCATAAAAATAAAACACATGAAGAGATGATTGACAGGGGGAGCAGTTTATAAACATGTGAAATGATACTAAGCACTATGCATAATAAATGTGAATTTAAAAAGACCATTTCAACCTATCAGTATAGAACAATACAAATAAGCTCAACATTTAACAGTATTGTTGGAGGAGTAGGAAAAATGGCATTTCTTCCTGGTGAAAACATATATTGATGCAAACACTTTGGAGGGCAATTTGTCAGTATCTATCAAAATTTTACTGCATATAAATTTGCATATATGTACAAAGCAGTACATTCAATGTTATTCACTAAAACAGTTACTTAACAAGGGCAGAAAAAGGAATACCCTGTTGGTAGGAAGTTGAACAATAATAAATTGACTAAGTGTTAGTCTGCTTTTATTAACATCACGTGCATCTAATTCTAAATTATGCCGTGTTAAAACACCACCTGTCAAGGTTTCCTCATTCTTCCCACTGTCCCATCTTATGTTTGGTATGCTACTGCACTGTAGCAATGTTTATAATAGCAAAAGAGTAGAAGCAACTTAATTGTCCACAGAGTACATTAAAAGGGGACATGTCAAATGACAATATATCCATATAATGTAATATGCAGTCATTAATATGAGTCTAGTGACTTATATGGAGATACATTTTAAGTGATAAAATTCAAGGTAAAAAAATATGTGTATAGCATGCTTCAGCATATGATTAATTTGCATAGAAAATTCCTGGAAGGTGTGAAAGAAACTTATTAGTTGCCTCTGTGGAGCTGAATTAGGAGAGTTACAGCGTGGAGTGTAGGAAGAAGACTGAGCTTTTACTGTACACCCTTTATAAATTATTTGGATCGTATATCACATTCATGTATTAAGCAGGCTTTTAAAAATCATGTATGTATTGGGATTTTTTTAAAAATTAAAATGTGTGTGTTTAGGAAAAATCCTTGTCCTGGATGATGTCTTTCTATTACTATGGTGATTGTATTTGGCTGAATATAGGAAACACCCACCCCTACCCTCAAAACAAAAATCATGGCACTTAAGAGCTTTATTTCTTCACATAATAAGGAATATGGAGGTAGGCACTCCAGGCCTGGTGCAACTTTTCTGTCTTTGCTTCTGTCTTTGTTCTCTGCTGTCTCTAACAAATGGATATGGCAATGGTTCAAAAAGGAAAAATATATTAGATTTTAGAAAATACAAGATGATTATATAGCTTAGCATCCAAACTGATTGGTGGATAACATGAGGGTTTCTTATTAATCTTTCTACTGGGAGAAATGTAGTGAGCATTTTGAAATGAATAATATATAATTCATAATTTATAAATACAAGTTATACTTTATAATTTATGAATAAATCTCTGATAAAATTTCATCCATCATTTTACAGAGATTTCAATTTCACAAATGAGACCAACATTCCAGTGAAGGCATTCATGTATCAGTTTTCTGTTTGATCTTCAATGATGACCCGAAGAGGAACCTGGGGCCTTCTTTTTCCTGGTATCCACCTTTTCAATCTGGATAGTAAGAGTATGTGGTAAATTCGCTACTTTTAAATGGTCCCACCAAAGCCTTAGGGTTGCAAGTGCATCACCAGAGAGAGGCCTGACAAGTCACCACCACAGTCCTTTCTGGAGATCACAATAACAAGTTCTGTAAGTCAAAGGATATGGAGCAATAAATAGATACACCTCTTCTTTTTCTTACCTGGGTAGAGCATTTTACCTTTTTTTTCTATATGCTCAACATTGTACCTAACCAATAGGTAGACACACTTTATTTGGCAACACATGCTGTATTTGAGAAATCTCTCTAAAGAGAAGTGTATATTAAAATAATCATCACTGATTTTAATTGAAAAAGCAACCTCTATGCTGAAAATACCTATCTTTATTTGATCATAACAACTTGGCTAAGTGTTGGGAATCAGTTGGCAAAGCTCTTTTAAACAGATTTTCTGTTACTATAAGGAAGAATGGATATAAAGTGAGTATTGAAAACAGTGGCAATACATACATCTCTCCTAGTCGCTTTACAATTTAACAAGGGAATACATATTTACAGTCCACACCATGATATAAACGTCTCAAAAATACATAAACAAGAAATCATGGGAATATAAATTTAACAGTTTATTTGGTAAAAAGCTCTATGATGGCAGAAATGAATCTCTTAATACTCTATCCTTGCTATCTGGCCTAGTGACTGGCATATGGCAGTCAGGGTTCAATAAATAAGTATTAGCTGAATGAATAACCCAAACTTGGTAGGTGAAAACATGAGATCTTACTGAAATAGTGTATATCTTGACTTCCATATAAAGAGCAAGTCATGTTTATCATCAATAAACAACTGATTGCTTCTTAGTTCCTGATTCATGTATCTGTCTTGGCAGAGGAACACTCTTTATTGCACCTCAGACATTCTGCAAGACAATCCAAGACATTTTTCACTTGTTTCTTTTCTTTTTTTAATTGCCACATAATCATTGTACATATTTATGGGTCACAGTGTGACATTTCCAAACCTGTATACAATGTGTAATGATCAAATCAGGATAATTAGCATATCTATCACCTCAAACAACTAATATTTATTTTTTTCAGGTTGAGAACATTCAAAATCCTCTCTTCTAGCTATTTGAAAATATAGAGTAAATTTTTATTAACTATAATCACCCTACAGGGCTATAGAATGCCAGAAATTATTCTTCCTATTTACCTATAATTTTGTAGCTATTAATCTCTCCTTCCCCTCCCCTCCCCTTCCCTTCGCTTCGCTTCGCTTCCCCCCTTCCCAGCCTAGAGTAACCACTATTCTACTATCTACTTCTATGAGATCAACTTTTCAGCTTCCACATATGAGTGGGAACTTACCGTATTATATTTCTGTGTCCCTACTTATTTCACTTAGCATAATGTCCTCCAGGCTCATCTGTGTTGCTGCAAATGACAGGATCCTATTCTTTTTGTGGCAAAATAGTATTCCATTGTGTATATACGCCATGTTTTATTTATCCCTGTGTCTGCTGATGGACGCTTATGTTGATTCCATATCTTGACTATTCTGAATAGTGCTGCAATAAATATGGGGGTGCAGTTATCCCTTCAATGACTGATTTCCTTTCTTTTGAATAAATACCCTGTAGTGAGATTGCAAGATTGTATAGTTGATATATTTCTAGTGTTTTAAAGAAACCTCTATACTGTTTTCCATAATGGCTGTTTCTTTTCTTCTTTTTCTGTATATAACAAATCACTGAGTCTTCCAATTGCACTTTAGAAAAATCTTTATTGCATAAAACCTTCTGTCCATCCTGTTTGCCACTGTCTTAGTCCAGATCATTATAATTTCACACCTAAATATATTCTTGAAAATATAAATAAATGAATAAAGAGCATTCTAGACAGTCCCTCTGCCTCCAGACTCTTTTATTTTTTGAGACAGAGTTTCACTCTTGTTGCCTAGGCTGGAGTGCAGTGGCATGATCTTGGCTCACTGCAACCTCTGCCTCCCAGGTTCAAGTGATTCTCTTGCCTCAGCCTCCTGAGTAGCTGGAATTACAGGCATATGCCACCATGCCTGGCTAATTTTGTATTTTTAGTAGAGACGCAGTTTCTCCATATTGTCAGCCTGGTCTCAAACTCCCAACCTCAGGTGATCTGCCAGTGTTGGCCTGGGCCTTGGTTTCCCAAAGTGCTGGGATTACAGGTGTGAACCAATGCGCCTGGCCCAGGCTCTCTTTATTCTAATTTATCACCAATGCAGCAGATAATCATGTTGATGTTTGAATAAATTATTTTCAATAGATGCAGATTTTTCCCAAATAAAATTTTAATGTGTGACCATTAGTAATCATTTTCCAATAGTCTGGCTCTAAATTTCCTTTCTAATGCTGGTTCTTGTTCTTTATTTCTAGTCTTCTTTCTTGTCTTCGAATATGTCATCCTCTTTGCTGTCTAGAGTCCTGACACACGCTTTTTCATCTTTTTTTGTTTTTGTTTTTGAGACAGAGTCTTGTTCTGTCACCCAGGCTAGAGGACAGTAGTGAGATCTTGGCTCACTGCAATCTCCGCCTTCCAGGTTCAAACCATTCTCCTGCCTCAGCCTCCCAAGTGACTGGGATTACAGGCACCTGCCACCATGCCCAGCTAATTTTTGTATTTTTAGTAGAGACAGGGTTTCCTCATGTTGGCAAGGCTGGTCTTGAACTCCTGACCTCAGACCTGCCGTGGTATTTCATCTTCTTTATTCATTCTTCCCCAACCTTCACCTTGCTATTACTTACTAGTAAGGCCTCAGCTTTAAAAAATAGTTATTCTGTTAAATCTTCTTTTAAGCCTCCTAGGCTAGATCAGACCATCCTGCTATGTAATCACATAATTCCCTGTACTTCTCCTTCTTAATACTTAAAACTATTTTAATACCTTATTGAATGTCTGTCTTCTTTGATCAATTACAAGGGCTGAGGCTATATCCGTCTTGTTCATCTCATGTTGCCCCATACAAAATGTGATTGTTATATAGTAGGTACTCAAAAATATTTGTTGAATGAAAGACTGTTAACTGATACATTAATATATCATGCATTGCCATGACTTGATACCTTTTTATAAGTTATCCTTTCCACCTGTAATATCATTCCCCAATTCTCCACTGAAATTTATAATCCTATGAGTAGTCATTGTGCCCTATAATGGGCCAGTAACTGTGCTATATTGTGGGGATATAAAGACATGTGAGATATAGATCCTCATATGAAGAAGCACAAGGTCTAATTAAGAGATACAGGCAGATAAATGAATAATGTTATACTTTGTTATTACTATATTGGCAGAATTTTCTAGTTTTCTATAAAACATAATGGCAGCACAAAAGGATTATGCAATTATGAACTACACTGGTTGGGGTTGAGTGAAGGAGAAAATTCAAGGAAAGGTTAACAGATGAAGTTATTCTTGTTTTGATTCTTAGGGGATCATTAGGTATTCACCAGGAGGATAGGTCAAAGAAAGAGCAGCCTGTCTCAAAGAAATAACCAGTGTGGTGGTGTCACAGGTTGGGTTTCCTTGGAAGCAGACTCTGATTTGGAGTTCAGTGTGCAGGTTACTTATTAAGGAGTTCAGTACTTGGGTTCAATACTTATGGAAGGAAGGAGAAAGAACTACTCAGAGGAAGAAACCCAGTTGTGATACACATCTAGAAGGATATACAAGGAGCCCTGAAGATGGAATAGCCTTGCAGAGTTGTAAGTTGACGCTCTTGGGTCAAAGTGTCCAGATACTTATATGCCTGCGTTGGTCATTAGATGTGAGTTTCATCTAGGAGGGATGTGAACTTGAACAAAGCAGCTCTCTGCAGCTGAGGCAATCCTTGAAGGGGCTGCCAGTTAAGGATTATCCACTTATAGAATTCCTAGCAGCCGGGGCAGCAAGTCCTTCCTTGAACAGGATCTGGCTGGTGCATCATAGATGGAAAGGACGAGTAGAATAGCTTTCCGAGGCCAGGCACAGTGGCTCATGCCTGTAATCCCAGCACTTTGGGAGACCGAGGTGCGTGGATCACCTGAGGCCAGGAGTTCGAGACCAGCCTGGCCAACATGGCAAAACCCTGTTTCTACTGAAAATACAAAAATTAGCCAGGCATGGTGGTGGGTGCCTGTAATCCCAGCTACTCTGGAGGCTGAGGCAAAATAATCGCTTGAACCCGGGAGGCAGATGTTGTGGTGAGCCAAGATTGTGCCACCGCACTCCATCCTGGGCAACAGAGCAAGACTCTGTCTCAAAAAAAAATAGCTTTCCAAATTTAGAAACAAGCACATTTTATATATATATGCACATACATATACACATATGCACACATACATATACATGTGTGTATGTGTGTGTATATTCACATATATGTGTGTGTATATATAGGTTCATAAGGTGCTGGTATTAGGCTGAAGGCAAGAGATAATGCTAGTGAGACAAGTACAAAAACAGTCACTAGTGATATTTTTTGCAGTTTGGACAAGTAGAGAAGCAAGTGTAAATCTCCAAAATAGGATTGAGTTTCTCATTTGTGAAGGAAAGAAAGGGAATTTCAGAAAAAGATCATGGCATTAGACCAGTGGCAATGGGGAAGGAGGAGGAGAAGGAATGGAATAGAGACATAAGTGGGTAGAAATGAAGGAATATGGTGAATAATTGAATACGTGTGTATTGGGGGGCTTGATAACAAGAAAGGCGTGAATGAGCATGACACATGGTTTAGGGATATTAGGTAGATGGTGGAAAAAAGAACAAATCTGAGTAGGGAATGAAGGAGATAATGAGCTTAGTTTTGGACAGGCGTACTTGGAGGTACCTACATGGAAAGTTATAAAAGCTAGTAGTATGGATATAAATCCTATATGTGTGTGTATTTATGTTCTTTTTATAATTAATGCAAACAATACATCCAGGGAAGTCATTCAGTAGGCAGATAAATATGAGGCCTAGAAACTTAGAAGATCTGAAGAAACAAATTTGGGATCCTTAGCACGTAGATGATAACCGATGCTATGGTACTGTAGGAGAAAGAAGATTTTAGAGTTGAGGACTTTAAGAGAAGAACCCCAACTTCACAGACAATGGCAAGGAGTAAACTTGTTACTGTGGTTGCCTTGACCTGCTTAGTTGCCTATGTGATTAGACAGAGAAACAGCTTAGTATCAAGAGACCGATAAGCCTTGCTGTTTGGCATTGTCAGCAAGAACTTGCAAGGATGCTCAGGGCCCAGGGAGGACTGCCTCTTCCTAAAAGAATGCGATTTCATTTGACCCTCACAAACACAAGCAGGTAGTCAGAATATGAATTTCTGTACCATTTTGCAAAATAAGAAATTACTCCTGATAAAGGAAAACTTTTTCTTCTCTAGCATGTGAAAAACAAAACAAAAACAAACAAACAAAAAAACAACACTGACATCTTGTTCTTCGGACTTTTGTATATGATTTTACTGGTACTTTTGAAGATAAACATAATTCACAATTAGAAATTCAGTGATACATCCAAGTTTGGAGCAGCCTGAATGAAGTATGTCAGACCTAAATGGCAATGATCTTGCATGATTTTTCTATAGTTTGGAATTCACTCCAGTGGAATTTCCCGGTAAGTGATGCTCTCAAGACTGCTTTAAAATCCTGTGGGGGCAATGCCCAAGGTCAACAAGAGGTGAAACAAAAACATTGTACTTTGCTAACTTGTATATACTTGCCCTTCCAATTTCTCAGCATTTTCTCTGCTGTGATTGCCAGTAATTGTAGAAAGAAACACCACACAGTTTCACACTGAATGCAATTAATGATTTAATGAAACTTGCATTCATTAACTTTTGTAGAGTTTTACAAAATCACCTTGCTGAAGCCTGCAGAGTACGCCCTAATGACCCATGAACAAGCCACACATACAGTCTTAAAATTCTACAATGAACTTTTAAAACAAACTCGATAGTAAACGCAGTGGCTGAGCTAAAATATGTCATCTTGCTCTCTTTTAAAAGCTACTTAATTTTTTAATGAAAAGTGCAATTTAGTCAATAGTCACCTCTTTGCTGTTGTACTGGAATAAAACAAATTTAAAGGCATAGAGTAGAATGAACTAAGAAAAGCATGCAGAAAAGTATAAAATATAAAATGTAAGGAACACACAGAATTGAGGACTTGATTCTGAATACTGGTGAAGATGTTTGGTTATTGACATTTTTTTCATTACTGTTACTGGATGTTGGTAACAAAGGAGAAAAGGAATTAAGTAGGAAAAGCAACTCAGGGAAAACGGAAGTATCTTAATTCGAAAAGACATCATAAAGAGATCTATAAAGACCAAATGAGGTCACACAAACTTTTCTATGTTGGAAGTGATGCCTGATTGGTAATAGAAAAATAGGTAAGGACAGGGGCTAAATTCTGTAAGCCAGACTGATCTATTGATGCAGACTAAAGGAGATACCAAAACAGCCCATAGCAAAAGTTTTGGAAAGTAGGCTGAATGTCAGAAGAGTCAGGCATTAGAACTCAGGAAGGCAAGTGTCAATATGAAGCTGGTGCCACGAAGGGGGCAGGTGGTACTGGGGTGTGATTACAAAAAGATACAAACCCATTTTAAGAGCCCGCATACAAGGCTGCAGTGGAGGTAATTATTAATTTTAAGGCTTATTTGATATTTAGCTGGTAGCTTATATACCCTAAGTTGGAGTGGTTTGAGGGTGGAGAACAAGTGTTCCTCTATCTGGGAACTGGATCCCATCTCTACAAATATACAAAAATTAGCCTGGCATGGTGGCATGTGCCTGTAGTCCCAGCTACACAGGAGGCTGAGGCCAGAGAATTGCTTGAATCTGGGAGGTGGAGGTTATGGTGAGCCAAGATCATGCCACTGCACTCCAGCCTGGGTAACATAGTGAGATTCTGTCTCAAGATAATAATAATAACTAATTAAAAAATAAGATCACAGAGACAAGGAAGAGGTCAAGGATGAATTCCAGTTTTCTTACTTGCATAACTAGATAGATCAGATGGTACTAACTGCTCAGATACACAATACAGAAAAAGATCATTGAGGTTGAAGAAAGTGGTGAGTTTAGACACTCCCAGTTTTAGTCTACTGTAGAATATCAAGGTGAAGTACTGTATCACAAAATGGCATCCACGGACATTTGTAGAGATTTTTTTAAATTCTGTTTTTACTGTGATAGCAAATTATAGAAATAAGCATTTTTGAGATCATTTAGTGAAAGTAATTAAATAATAAATGATACATTTAAGCCAAGTGAAAGCCAAGTGATGTTGTGGCAGTTCATTATGTATATAAAAAAAGTTTCATCATGATTTAAAAAGAGAAATGTAGTGGAATTGAGTCATCACAGGGCACACAGTGTAGGCAAGATTAATTCAAGAGAATCTGGCCTTTAGCAGTCAGCACCATATCCACAGTGAAGAAACTGAGTTTTGTTTTTTTTTTAATTATCTGTTGCATCATGCTGTGACTTTGGAGTCTTCATTGTATTTAATTGGATTTTGTTTGCATTAATTACAAAAAGCACATAAACACATATGTAGGATTGATATTTTTAAAGTATCTTATGATATACAAATAATAAGAGTTATAGCACTTAGGCATCTATATGATTTTTTTTCCTCTAGAAAGAATTGAAACATTACTCAAGTTAACAAACCAAATGCCAGAAACACTAGGTTGAAGTTCAAGACAGATTTAAATTGAAGACACATTGATAATGATAGAGATACTTAGATATCAAATATTTGTTGATGATATTAAAGCCATGAGGCTAGCACTGAGGATAAGCATAGAACAAGAAAAAGCCTGTAATTGAAGCTTGAGGGCGGTTAACATTCAGAACTGAAACAGTGAAGGAGGTGGAGAAAGAGCAGCTACAATGGTAAGGGGACAAACAAGAAAATATGGTCTAATAAAGGGGACATTTCAAGAATGAAGTAATGGTATGCAGTTGCAAATGCTGCTGTGAGGCCGTGTTAGAAAATGATTCGGAATATGACTATCAGCTCTGGCTAAGTTCTTCCAGTTCCCAGATAGAGGAACACTTGTTCTCCACTCTCAAACCGTTCCTAGTTAGAGTATTTAAGCTACCAGCTAAATATCAAGTATCAAATATCACTTACCAGCTAAATATCAAGTAAGGCTTAAAATTAATAATTACCTCCACTGCAGCCTTGTATGCTGGCTCTTATAATAGGTTTGTATCTTTTTGTAATCACACCCCAGTACCACCTGCCCCCTTCGTGGCACCAGCTTCATATTGACACTCGCCTTCCTGAGTTCTAATGCCTGACTCTTCTGACATTCAGCGTACTTTCCAAAACTTTTGCTATGGGCTGTTTTGGTATCTCCTTTAGTCTGCATCAATAGATCAGTCTGGCTTACAGAATTTTATATATTTGCCATGTTGGCCAGGCTGGTCTCGAACTCCTGACCTCAAGTGATGCACCCACTTAGGCCTCCCAAAGTGCTAGGACTACAGGTGTGAGCCACTGCACCCAGCCCTCTGTGATCTATAATCAATAAAAATATCAAGTTTTGCTGAGTTTACATTCCAGATATCTCTAAAAGTTATCTAACTGATACTGCTTCATTTCATGCCATCAATATCTCTAACCTTACAATAACTACCTTCTGCCTGGTTTCCTTGTTTGTGGAAAAACTATGGTGGGAAGTTTGGGTCTTGAACCCAGATCTTCATCAAAATTGATAGACTAGTTGGGGAACTTACTTTTAAACATTTTTAGTTGACACAATAGTTGTACATATATTTGTAGGGTACAAAGTGATATTCTCATACATGTAAATGATGTATAATGATCCAGTCAGTGTAATTAGCATATTCATCACCTCAACCTATTATTATTTATTTCTTCATGCTGAGAACATTCAAAATCCTCTCTTCTGGCTATTAAAAATATATAATTAATTATTAACTATGGTCACCCTCTAGTGATGTAGAACACTGAAACTTATTCTATCTAACTGTATTTTTTTTTTTTTTTTATCTTTTAACCAACCTTTCCTTATACCTGTTATATTAGCTTGTTTTCACTCTGCTGATAAGGACATACCAGAGGCTGGGCAATTTACAAAATAAAGAGGTTTAATGGACTTACAGTTCCACATGGGTGGGAGGCCTCATGATCATGACAGAAGGCAAGGAGAAGCAAGTCACATCTTACATGGATGGCAGCAGGCAAAGATAGAGAGATTATGCAGGAGAACTCCTTTTTATAAAACCATCAGATCTTGTGAGACTTACTCACTATCTGAGAACAGCACAGGAAAGATTTGCCCCCATGATTCAGTTACCTCCCACAACGCGTGGGAAGATGAGATTTGGGGTGGGGACACAGCCAAACCATATCATCTGCCTCCTCCCTAACTTTCCCATTCTCTAGTATCCATTATTGTATTCTCTGTAAGCATACTTCAGAGATACTGCAGGTTTTGTTGCAGACCACTGCAATAAAGTGTGTCACTCAACCTTTTTGGTTTTCCAGTAAATATGAAAGTTATATTTATACTATACTGTAGTCTATTAAGTGTACAATAGCATATCTAAAAAGGGTACTTTCATTTTAAAATACTTTATTGCTATAAAATGGTAATAATCTAAGCCCGCAGTGAGTTATAATATTTTGGCTGATGGAGGGTCTTGCCTTGATACTGGTGGCTAATGATTGATTGATTGATATAGCAGTTGTTGAAGGTTGGGGTGGCCGTGGCAATTTCTTAAAATAAGACAACGGTGAAGTTTGTCACATTGATGAACTCTTTCTTTCATAAAAGATTTCTCCATAGAATGCAATGGTGTTTGATAGCATTTTTCAAAATTAGAGTCAATCCTCTCAAACCCTGTCACTGCTTTATCAACTAAGTTAATGGAATATTCTAAATCCTTTTTTTGTCATTACAACAATCTTTACAGAATCCTCAAAAGGAACAGATTTCATTTCAAGAAACCAACTTTTTTTGCTCATCCATGGAAGCAACACACCATCCCTTCAAGTTTTATCATGAAACTGTAGCAATTCAGTCACATCTTCAGGCTCCACTTCTAATTCTAGTTCTCTTGATATTTCCACCATATCTGCAATTACTTCCTCCATGGAAGTCTTGACTCTCCCAAAGGCATTCCTAAGGATTAAAATCAACTTCTTTCAAACTCTGGTCAGTGTTTATATTTTGACCTCTTCCTATGAATCACAAATGTTCTTAATGGCACTGAGAATTGTGAATACTTTCCAGAAGATTTTCAATTTGCTTTGCTCAGATCCATTAAAGGAGTCACCATCTATGGCAGCTATAACCTTTTGAAACATATTTCCTAAAGATGATTGGAAAGTCATAATTGCTCCTTGATCCATGGGCTGCAGAATGAATGTTATGTCAGCAGGCATGAAAACAACATTCATCCTCATCAGAACTCTTAAGTGACTAGATTCCTTGTCAATGAGCAGTAATATTTTTAAAGGAATCCTTTTTTCTGAGGAGTATGTCTTGATCTTGGGCTTAAAATATTAAGTAAACCATGCTATAAACAGATGTGCTGCTATCCAGGCTTTGCTGTTTCATTTACAGAGCATAGTCAGGGTGTATTTAGCATAATTGTTAAGGACTCTAGGATTTTCAGAATAGTAAATGAGCATTGACTTCAACTTAAAATCACAAATGCATTAGCCGCTAACAAGAGAATAAGTCTGTCTTTTGAAACATTAATGCCAGTCGTTGACTTCTCTTTAGTTATGAAAATCCCACATGACATCTTCTTCCAATAGAAGACTGTTTTGTCTACACATGAGAATCTGTTGTATGATGTAGCCACCTTCATCAATTATCTTAACTATATCTTCTGAATAACTTGCTGCATTTTCTACATCAGCAAATTTTTTTTTTTTTTTTTTTTTTTTTTTTTTTTTTTTTTTTTGAGACTGAGTATCTCTCTGTTGCCAGGCTGGAGTGCAGTAGCATGATCTTTGCTCCCTGCAACCTCTGACTCCCTAGTTCAAGCGATTCTCCTGAGTGGCTGGGATTATAGGCATGTGCCAGCACGCCCAGCTGAGTTTTGTATTTTCAGTAGAGACAGGGTTTCACCATGTAGGCCAGGATGGTCTCGGTCTCCCACTTGGTGATCTACCCGCCTTGGCCTCTCAAAGTGCTGGGATTACAGGTGTGAGCCACCGTGCCCGACCCACCTTGCATTTTTATGTTATAAAGACAGCTTCTTTGTTTCAGTCTCAAGAACCAAAATTTGCTAGCTTTAAACTTTTCTTCTGCAGCTTTCTCATCTCTCTCATTCTTCATAGAATTGAAGAGAATTAGGGTCTTGATCTGGAATAGGCTTCAGCTTAAGGGAATGTTATATCTGGTTAGATCTATCCAGATCACTAAAACTTTCTCCACATCAGCAATATGGCTGTTTTGCTTACTTATCATTCCTGTGTTCACTGGAGTAGCACTTTTAATTTTCTTCAAGAACTTTTCCTTTGCTTTCAGAACTTGGCTGTTTGGTGCAAGTAGCCTAGCTTTCAGTCTATCCTGGCTTTTGACATGCTTTCCTCACTAAACTTAATTATTTCTACCTTTTGATTTAAAATGACAGATATACAACTCTTTCTTTCACTTGAATACTTAGAGAGGGCATTATAGGGTTATGAATTGGCCTAATTACAATGTTGCTGAATCTCAGAAAATAGGAACACTTGAGCAGAGAGAGAGAGATGGAGGACCAGCTGGTTAGTAGAGCAGTCAGGGCACACATAACATTTATTAAATTCACCACCTTATATGGGCACAATTCATGGTGCCCCCAAACAATTACAATAGTAACAGTAAAAATTTCTGATTGTAGATCACCATAACAGATATAATAATAAAAATGTTTGAAATACTGTGAGAATTACCAAAATGTTACACAGAAACATGGAATGAGCACACGCTGATGGAAAAATGGTGCTGATAGACTTGATCTATGCAGGGTTGCCACAAACCTTCAGTTTGTTTAAAAAAATCTGCAAAGCACAATAAAGCAAAGATGAATAAAACAAGGTATTCCTGTAGTTCTATGAGATCAGCTTGTTTGGCTTCCACATATGAGTGAGGAAACATGGTATTTATCTTTCTGTGCTTGGCTTATTTCACTTAATATAATGTCCTCTGGGCTCATCCACATTGCCACAAATTATGGAATTTCATTCTTTTTTAATTGTTGGATAGTATTCCATGGCTTATATGCACCACATTTTCTTTATCCGTTTACCCATTCACCCATTGATGGGTACTTAGATTGACTTTTGATTATTGTGAATAGTGTTGCAATAAACATAGAGGTACAGGTATCTCTTTGAATTTCTGATTTTCTTTCCTCCAGGTAATATACTCAATAGTGATATTGCTGGATCATATGGTAGTATTGTTTTTAGTTTTCTGAGGAATCTTCATGCCATTTTTCATGACTGTAGGAATTTACATTCCCACAAAAAGTATGTAAGAGTTCCCTTTTCTTCACATTCTTGTCAGCATTTGTTATTTTTTGTCCATTTCATAATAGCCATTCTAACTGGGGTGAAATGATATCTTATTGTGGTTTTGGTTTGCATTTTCCTGATACTTCAATATCTTGAACATTTTCATCTATTTTTGGCCACTTATATATTTTCTTTTGAGAAATGTCTACTTGGGTCGTTCACCCATTCTTAAATTGAATTATTATTATAATTATTATTATTTTGGTGTTGAGATGTTTGAGCTCCTTGTATATTGTGGATATTAATCCCCTTTTGAACTAATGTATTGCAAATATTTTCTCCCATTCTACAGTTGTCTTTTCACTCTGTTGGTTGTTTCCCTTGCTTTGCAGATGCTTTTTATTTTGATGTAATACTATTTGTCTATTTCTGCTTTTGTTCCCTGTGTTTCTGAGGTAATATCTAAAAATGTCACTGCCCAGAACAATGTCATGGAGCTTTTTTCCTGTCTTCTTCTAGGACTTTCATAGTTACATGTTTTAGATTTAAGTCCTTAATCCATTTTAAGTTGATTTTTGTACGTGTTGAGAGATAAAGGCATAGTTTCATTTTTCTGCATATGGATATTCAGTTTCCCCACCACCAGTTATTGAAGAGGGTGTTATTTCTCTAATGTATGTTCTTGGCACCTGGATTTGTCTCTGTATTATCTGTTCTTTTCCATTGGTCTATACATCTTTTTTTTAACCAGTGTCTTGCTGCTTTAGCTATTCTAGCTTTGTAGTGTATTTTGAAGTGAGATAGTGTGATGAAGCCAGGTTTCTTTGTTTGTTTGTTTTTACTTATTATTACATTGGTTATTAAAGATCTTTTGTGATTCCATAGAAATTTTAGATTTTTTTTTTCTATTTCTGTGAAGAATGTCATTGGTATTTTGATAAGAATTGCACTGAGTGGGTAGATTGCTTTGTGTAATATGATCACTTTAATAATATTCTTTTAATCTGTGAACATGGGATGTCTTTCCATTTTTGTGTTTTCTTCAATTTATTTCATCAGTGTTTCATAATTTAACTGTTCCTGTTTACCTATGACATAATCTTATGCATATAGAAACCTAAAATCCCTACCTGAAAACTTTTAGAACTGATAAATTCAACAAAGTTGCAGGAGAGAAAAGTCAACACAGAAAAATCAGTACTGTTGCAATATAGTAGTTGCCAACTAGTTGAAAAGAAATCAAGAAAGCAATGTCATCTGTACTAGATACAAAAAACATAAAAATTTCTAGGAGTAAGAAATCAAGCAAGCAATGTCATTTGTAATAGATACAAAAAATAAAAAATAAAAAGTTCTAGGAATAAGTTAAACCAAGGAGGTGAATGTTTTCAACAATTGACACGTTTTAGTCTAGCATTTCATTTTCTAAATAGGTCAAGTAATGTACACTGCACAGTCTTTGCAAGCCAATGAATTTCTTGAGTGATTTGTGATTGCCTTTTAGTGCCTTTGTTCACTCTAATGAAAAAAGTAATGGGGAAACTACCATAGATTATCTAATAGTAATATTTAGATTACTTGCTTCATTGTTGGAAATCTTTGGGCAATTAGGCTTGTTTAAGTAGTAAAGATTACTCCTATAATGGAACTAATATGATGGTACTAATTTTCTAGGTCCTACAGTACATAAAGGTTATAGTATTTCTCTTCTACACCTTTAGTTGTAATCTCTTGATTTGAAAAAGTCGGCGATTGGTAGAGGGAGAATAGAAGAAGGCTTGAGAGAATGGCTTAGGGAATCCATTGGATTGGATCATAAAGTCTCCATGCTTTTTTCATGCTGTTTGTCCCTTCATGTGACATAGTACCTAGAATACAGAGACACTCAATATTTGTTGAATAAATGAATTTGCCATCTATATAGTTGGCTATTCATGACCTCACTGGTCAGAAATCTGGTAAATGACAAAATCATAAAGTCGTAGAAAATTGAAGTTGGCAGAGGCTTTCAAGAACATTCAGTGTGGGAATTTTTACACTGTGGTCTGTTAACTTTGTGAGGAGGTTGACTAGGCAGGGGTCTGGGCCCTCAGGCCTTCACTTCAACCAGAGCAGAAATTCCCCAATTTATGTTATATACTTATGTCTGTAGATTTGGAAGGAACACCTCATGTTGTCACTCATGAGTGGGAGTTGAGCAATGAGAACACATGGACACAAGGAGCGGAACAACACACACTGGGGCCTGTCGGGGTGGCGGGCAAGAGGAGGGACAGCATTAGGAAAAATACCTAATTCATGCAGGTCTTAAAACCTAGATGACTGGTTGATGGGTGCAGCAAACCACCACAGCACATGTATACCTATGTAACAAACCTGCACATTCTGCACATGTATCCAGGAACTTAAAAAAAAGCGGGGGGGGGCGGGGGTAATTTGTTCTAATTTTCACAAAAGGGCTACATAAGAAAGCTGCAGCATTAATCAAGGAAGATATTTCTGAGAAGGTGGCATTTGAAATTTGACTTCAAAGATGAAAAGGAGTCCATGTGATCATCTGCATTTGAAGTAGAAAGAAGAGCAAGAATGTGTCTGGCTGTCTTTTAGTTGAGAGTGTACATGGTGTGTTTGAGGAATAAGAAACAGACTAGTGTGGCTAGAATAGAAAACATGAAGTAGAGAGGAAGAAGAGATGAAGATAGTGAAGTAATGAGGGCCAAAGTGGTAAAACATTCCAAGCCATTATAAATATTTTGGCTTTTCCTTTGAGTTGGATAAGATGTTATTGGAGTGTTATCATAGCTTCTCTGGTTGAAATACCTACCACCAGTGGCATGCTGCTAAATGTTTAAAAACTGACTATCTGGTTGCATATTTCTGTGATGTAAATACTCCCATTACAAGCAATTTTACATTACTGAATGTGGAGTTGAGAGTAGATGTTAACAATTGGCATTAGGTAGTGTGAGCAAGTTGCAGCAACTCATTTTGCCGATAGAATACCTGCAGAGATCAATAATGGTCAGATCAAGGAGGACCTAGTTTACCAAGCTAACAAGTATAGTCTTCATCTTGTATGCATTAGGAAGCCACTGGTGGATTTTAAGCAGAGAAAACATGGTTCAATTTGTGTTTTTACAAAGTGTTAGATGTAAATTGAAGGTAGTAAATGTGTTATATTGATTTTATAAATTAGAAAATAAACATAGGGCTATTAAATATACTATTCTAGCAAGGGGATCTGAAGAAAAACATTGGCAAAACCGAAACACATGAGTTCGTGGCAAAACTAAACTTTGAATTTAGGGTATTCAAAAACCCCATTTGATAAAATATTACTAAAAGGGAAATAGCCGAGGTATGCTTACTTCATCTGAGATTTTTAATAGAATAGCAGTAAAAGAGCATATGGGAGGGCTGCACTGGCAACAAAAAAAAGTGTCTTGTCAATAGTCTAATAAAAATGTCACTGTTGAAAATGGGTGACTCTAAAAAGCTGAAACATCTCCAAGAATTTTGAAACAGTAGAAAAGTTGGAATGAAAACAGAATTAGTAATTGCACCTCTTTGTCTCCTTCCTAAAGGATAAACAAATGGCTGAAGATTGCTACTCATAATGCAGATCTATTGATAAATTATTTAAATTCAACACTAAAATAGTCCTTAATTGTGTAAGTTTTAATAGTGTGTAATCAACCTGACAGAGAAAATAGAGGTAAATTTTAGTAATAAACCAATTATTTGAAATAAATCAAGGATAAAAGACCCTCATCAACTTATTGAAATATTAGTATACTATTTCTAAATTATTTGACTACTTCTATATTTCATTATGTTAACAATGGAATACCAGGGTTCCAAGTTGTGTGTAGCTAAATGAACACAATCACTGGAGGAATGCTTTCATAAAATGTTGGTTTCTTCTCATGGGAAAAAATATATGAGTTTAAAATTATATATGTTTTTTTTTTCAGTTGGCTGAAGCCAGTATCAAGAGGTATCTTAAACAAAGTGAAATTTGTCATTTCTCTTGGAATACAACCAAGGAGAACTAATTAGCAGGAAAAGTTTTCCCCTGCAGAATGCAAAATTAGTCTTGTGGTCAAAATAAATGATAATGAGAAAGTTGGGTTATTAAGTCTAAGCACAGTTTCCAAAGGATAAATATAAAAGGTCATCAAACAGAATATTATCACAGAGAAGCTTTCAAGCTTGCAGATTGAGATTTAGTTAATACAAGTCGCAGAATTTTTTACAAATTTGCATCATATACATTTCCTTCATCTCTACTGAATCATTAAATTAGAAAATATAAGCTCCCAAGGCATTTTAATGTGAGTGTTGAATTCACAATGTTCTGGTGTCTTAATTTTTCAATAGCAAAGTGGGCTTCATTGTCAAGAAACCATATCCTGATTAAACAGAATTGGAGCACTTTCTATAATTTTTAACAGTGAGTAGGAAATTCATAATTCTTTTTACCTTCTACTTGTCTTTCATTCATAAACTACACAAACATTTATCGAACATTGTTTCAGTCCATTTTCTGTTGCTCTAACTGAATGCCAGGGACTGGGTAATTTATAAAGAAAGGAAAGTTATTTCTTACCGTTCTGGAGACATGGAAGGCCAAGAAGCCCAGAATCCGGTGAAGGCCTTCTTCCTGAAGCGTAACAGGGGAGAAGGCATCAAATGGTGAGAAAGCAAGAGTATGTGTCAGCCCAGGTCTCTGTTTCTCTTCTTATAAAGCAACCAGTCCGATCGTGGCATCCTCAACCTGATAACCTTACCTAATCCTCACTACATTCTAAGATCCTCATCTCCAAACAAAATCAATACATGAATTTAGGGATTAAGTTTCTAACACATGAAATTTGGGGTACAGATTTAAACCATAGAAACATCTATTTTGTGCAGGGGACTGTGATAGGTGCTGTGTTCTATGCAGCAATGAATCCATTAAAGATCCCAAATTTGTTAAGGATGTAGCTTAGTAGGGGAAATATAACACATTGTTCAATTTGCATAACAATAATAAATGTTACAAATGTCATATGAGAAGTACAAATAAAATATTCTAGGGGGAATATTCTGAGGAGGAAGATGTTACTTCTACTTGGGACAAAAGAGAAGGCTATTAGGTAAACATAAGAAAACATGGAAAGGAGTGGTGGGAGGGCATTTCAGGTGGAAGAATAAGTTTGAACAAAGGCTTGAAGCTGGAAAGGTATAGAATGTGTATGAGGAGAATGTAATTCAGTGAAGCTGAACTCTGGGATGTGTATCAAGAAGAGTATTGGTGAATGGAATAGAAATGTAGGTTTGTTAACTAATCCATTAACCAACAGCTATATAGCGAGTACCACCTATGTGCCAGGGACTGGTCTAGATAGTAGGGAAAGAGTAATGGACAACACAGTCTTAAATCTTATGTAATGTTGAAAAATTCCTTAGATGCTAAATACAGAGTTTTGATAATCTATAGGCAGGAGAATCATCAAAAATATGACACCTACATGATCATAACTATTCAGAAGCGACATGTTAGTAGTAGTAGTAACTTGAACTACTAGAAAACCTGTACTTTTACCAGTTATCATTTGTAGAAATCAAAATAATTGGCATAACATCTATGTATAAGTTCACATTGTAAAGAATTAATTTCACATCTGTTATTTCATTTGTTCCTTCTGTCAACTCCATGGGGACAGGTATTATAATTTCCATTTTATATACGACTCTTTGAGACTAAGGGACTTACTGATGAGCACATAGCTTTAAATAGCTGATCCAGGATTTGATCCTAACTTTGTTGTCCCTTCAAATCCTCTAGTATTTTTCTATAATTTTCAGCCTCTACAGAATCAAAGTTTCGAAAAACAATCTCCCTGTGCATATTTTTTCCTATCTGATTATTACAACACTAGATGCAATGCAACGCTAAAGAGATTATTGTGGGCATAGATTTCTGAAAATCTTTTCAACTTTCAGTTTTGATTTGAATTAAAAATAATATGGAAATTACATGAACATGTCTCAAGGCTGCATCTCAAATGCATTATAAATGTTGGTTCTTTGACTTCTGGGGGGTCATCTGTAGAATGTTTTACAACATTTCTGGATTGCTCTGTGTGAGTCTGACAAAATCTATTGTTGGTATTCTTTTTTCTCATCACAATGCTCCCCCATATTGATTTAGTAGATCTTTCATAAAGGTAATTTCTTTCAATGGCTACTGTAGCATTTGTCTTTCACGGACTGCTAGAGCAGCATTTCCCTCAAGAGGAGCACTATTGATTATTTATTATAGTTTTATCCCAGTGTTGCTGAGGTAGTAAGAGACTACAAAGGGAGAGTGAGGATTTAGATACCCATTTGGAAGGTTTGGAAGATAGCAGTAACATACTCATGAATTCTTTTTGCTGACACAACAGCCTCATTAAATATCACTGAGACGTCTAGGCAATTGCATGCCAATTTCATCGAAGAGGTCTTCCAGCAACATACAAAGCAAACCATCTGTAACAAATACTATCAACTTGGTTCCCACCACAACTATGGGGAGCCACTCCACACCACTCGGATGCATGATCTTGTTGAATTCTCGTAACCGTTTTATGAGAGAACTGGTATTATACTTCTGTGTTGTAGATGTATGACTCTTGGTAAACAGACCCTCTGCTTTTGTAGGAGGTGGTTTCTATGGGTTCTGTGTCTGGACATAACCCTACTCTCTGAAGCTTTCCATTATTACACTCTTTCCACTCATTCTACTCATTCTTTCCATAACATGAAGGGCTAGCATTGTGCTGGCCCTGTGCTAGGCATTTGGGATACAATAGAGCAGTGAAGAAGTGAAACAAGGGTCCTGCCCTAACTGAGATATTTTTCTAGTGACAATATCTTTGTTTTGTTATAGAGACAATAAACAAAACAAAGAATGCAATAATTTTCAATTGTTCTATGTGCCATGAAGCGAAGAAAATAGGGTTCTGTGACAGGGAATATGAAGGGGTGGTGAGTGTGTGATCAGGAAGGTTTCCCCCATGCCACCACCTCTCTACCTTTCACTTGCATTGTTCCATTCACTGCACTCTACTGGACCTGTTGGTTTCCTTGCTTTCTCTTCCTAACAGTCTGTAGACTTCTTGACCAAATACATCCTGTTTTCTTTTCCTGAGTCCACTGGTGCAGAGGAAGCACTTCAAAAATGTTTGTTCAACTAACTTGAGGAAACTTAGCTCTGGACAATTAAGTGACTTGCCTAAAGTCATACCTCTAGAAAAGGTATAGATTAGGATTTGAACCTGGCCTTTCTCATACCAGGTGTAGTATTCTTTCCCCTATATTGCAACTTCCTTGCAATGTCCTTTTCATGACCCCCTAGGGCCTACATAATATGCACCAATACCACCCTCATCCCCCACCTCTAACTTCATCTCCTACTCTCCATACCTCAGCTCCAGTCCACTGGCTTCCTTGCTGTTCCTTGAGCGAGCCAGGCATGCTCCCCACTCAGGATCTGACTCTACATGTTTTCTCTGCCAGGGAATGCCTTTCCCCACTGCTCTCTCCCACATAGCTCCTTGGCCAACTCCTTTGTCTCCTTCATGTCCTATGTCATACATATATCATATTCTCAGTGAGAGCTACCCTGTCCTTCTTATTTAAAGCTCTAACCTTCCCCCTCATTACTACTGATTCCCCTTAACCGGTCTGAATACCCGCCTCCATGGCACTTATCATCTTCATTACTAGGTAGCTGCATTATTCCTTATATGTATGTATTGTTTATTGTCTTTCTCCCAAGCTAAATGTGAAGGGTATGATCTTATTCTATTTTATCATTGTATCTTAAGGTCCTAGAACATGGCCTGGGTCATAATAGTCACCCAATAACTCTTTGTTGGATAAAATTTATGTTTAATCAGATATGCCTCATATATGATTGAAGAGTAGTCTCTTGACATCAAAATTGAATGCAGGCAGCAAGGAAAGGTCATTCTGTATTACCACTGGATGCTTGGATACTGTTCTTTCAATGCCAAGTATAGCATAGTGCTGGGACTTGAGTGGATAACAGAAAACAGGACACATCCTTCAGGGTAAAAGATTGCATCATTTATATTTGTTGGATGTATTTCTACTTGATCATCAGGACAGAGGTCATGTCTTAGCCCACTTCTATGTACTCTGCTCCTAGCACTTTGCTAGGCACAATGGAAAGAGTTTTTCAGGAGTGTTTGGTGAATGGTCTTACACATATCAGCAACTGGTCATTTGTTGTGTTCTCTTTTAATACTTCCCAAGGTGTTTCCTCTATAAGAATAGCAGTACATAGTGCTCCAACTGGCTCATGGGTTTGATCTGGGCAACTTTCCACAAGACATGGGGAGATAATGGTAGTGATGGAATCTTTATAAAACAATCCTTTCTAAGCCTATTAATTTTGCTTTTCTATTTATCTGTGGAAGTCCTGCATCTGATAGCAAAGCAGCTACCAAGATAGACTCTCTCAAACTTGGCAAGCATAGCCATCTTCCTTAGCCAAGTTGTATTTAGGTAAATAGATCCTGACTTCTTAGCTGTTTGCTCATCATACTTCATTTGTTTTGCAGGGTGATTTTAGAGGGTATCAAAATGTTATTTAAATGCTGCTGCAGCATAAACAGTACTACAAAATAAAATTTTGAAACATGAGATATTTTCAAGTATGAGCTTTGGGTGGATATATTCTGAAATCTTCATTTACTTTTGAGAATTTGTCCTAGAACCAAGGGCTTTAAGGACATGGTCGTTGAATTCAAATTAGGCACAACAGAATCTCATTGCTATGAAAGTTTAGAATCTGAAGCCCCATCTGCTCATTGTTATCACTCTGCCTAGTTTGGCCTCTCCTCACCTGCCATTTCCACACAACTACTTCATGGCAGTATAGCTCACCATCTCACATAATTCCACAGAAGTGTAGTTCGCTTGCACGAGACTCATATCCATATAGAAGTCCTTATAAATACACAGCCACACTAAATCTCATTCTCAGATTCATAAATCTCGGATACATAACTATACAAGAGACTTCTCAGACACATGGCCATGCTATAGCATGATACATGTGTGAGTATAATAAACATAACCACACACCCATATATTCATGCCACATGTACTGCAACCCAGCCCAATTTTCCCCACACTCAAATACAAACTCACTAGTACTTGAATGTTTTCTCTTTCCTTTATAAGAGTCTTATCCATGGTAAAAGATGCAAGTCATTTTTCAGATCAACTGTGTAAGAAATGATGGACATAAGAAAAATGAGTAGAGCATTTTAGAGAAATACTAAAATAATATGAGAATAAATTGTGTTTACTAGACTAATATCTACAGCATAATAATTACCATAAAAATACTCAGAATCTGAGCGGTTAAGCATTTACCTTGTTTACTACATGTATTTATGGGATAATAGTATTTTTTTAAAAAAGGAATTTATTTTTTCCGAAGTAGTAATCAAAACTCTCTTCAGCAGCAAGTGTCTTTAAGGCATATGCCACATTTATATAGCAGTAAAGAAATAACAGTAACGATTATTCTCAGATCTGCACAGATATAACTCTGCAGTTCTGTGGAGAGTCTTCCTTGAGTATTCAATGTAGTACAGATAAGCACTTGTGTGTGAAATTATCTGAGTCCAGGAAAAGAACCATCCAACGGCATGAGATACAATAGTTCCTGAATCTCAAGTGGGCTGTTAATAGTGCCTGTTCTCACCATCCAGATGGGAAAATCTTAAGATTCACAGACCACTGGGTAGCATACTCAGAAGGGTTTTGCCTGAATAATTGGGAATGATTAGCCATAAACACTTGTCTTTTCCTGATTACCAAATCGTAAGAAAGACCTGAAAAGATGAAACTGTTTCCAACTAAATTAATTGCATCTGAGAACAATCTCAAAAAATATTTATAGGAATACAAACATATCTAAAACCAAACAAGGTACAATTCACAATGACTGGCAACCAATGAAAACTTTTCAGGCAAACAAAAAAGCGGGAAAGTATAACCTGTAATAAAGACAGCTGATATATGTTAGGTTTAACAGAAAAGGATATTAAAAGGGTTATTCTAACTGTATTGAATATGTGAAAAAATAAAGTAGTAACATGAGAAATATAAAATGGACCAAATTTGAACAAATAAAGATGAAACAAAAATGTTTGAAATAGAAAAATAGACCGGATGGGATTAACAAAAAAATAGAGAGCACAGAAGAAAAGATTGATGAACTTGAAAATAGCAACATTGTGGAAGACAGTGTTGTGATTCCTCAAGGATCTAGAAGTAGAAATACCATTTGACCCAGCGATCCCATTACTGGGTATATACCCAGAGGATTATAAATCATGCTGTTATAAAGACACATGCACACGTATGTTTATTGCAGCACTATTCACAATAGCAAAGACTTGGAACCAACCCAAATGTCCATCAATGATAGACTGGATTAAGAAAATGTGGTACATACATACCAGGGAATACTATGCAGTCATACAAAAGGATGAGTTCATATCCTTTGCAGGGACATGGATGAAGCTGGAAACTGTCATTCTCAGCAAACTATCACAAGGACAGGAAAAGCAAACACTGCATGTTCTCACTCATAGGTGGGAATTGAACGATGAGAACACTTGGACACAGAGCAGGGAACATGACACACCGGGGCCTGTTGCAGGGGGTGACGGGTGGGGGAGGGATAGCATTAAGAGCAATACCTAAGGTAAATGATGAGTTGATGGGTGCAGCAAACCAACGTGGCACATCTATAACTATGTAATAAACCTGCATGTTGTGCGCATGTACCCTAGAACTTAAAGTATAATAATACTAAAGAAAATAGCAACAACCTATCTAAAGTGAAAAATAGAAGCAGCAGCACTTAAAAAGAAAATTAAAAAGCATGTAGTGAATTACAGGACAACTTCAAGCAGCCTGATACACATACAAGTGGAGTCCTTGGTTGGGGGGTGCAGTCCAGAGAATATTTGAAGTAGTGATAGCCAAATATTTTCTAAATTTGATAAAAGTTAGAAACTCACAGATCCAAGAGTCTTAATGAACCCTACACAGAAGAAACAAGAAAATGAACCCAAAGCAAATTACAACTAAATTGCTCAAAACCAGTGATAAAGAAAATCTTAAAATCAGCTGGATGAAGGATGACCCATTCCATATAGTAGATCAGAGATAATAATGACAACAGGTTTCACACTGGAAACAATGCAAGCAAGAAAACGATAGAGCATACAGGAACTTATTATCCAACAAAAATACTTTTAAAAGCTGAAGTCCAAATAAAGACTTTTCCAGGTATATAAAATGTGAAATAGTTTAGCATCAACATACTTGCACTACAAGAAATGTTAAAGGAAGCTTTTCAGAAAGAAGAAAAATGACGCCAGGTAGAAATATGTACTTACCCAAAGGAAGTAAGAGCAATAAAAAAAAGTTAACTACATGGACTTCTGCTTCCTGATGCTTGTCTGAAACCTGTTATAGGCTATAGGGTAGAATTTGTCTCAACAAGGAAACTCAGACTCAGACTGGAGTAGAAAGGAATGTACCAGGTACTTTATTGATATTTCAAAGAACAGATTCTTGGCTTCTGAGCTAACATCTCTTAGACACATTTCAGCTTGTATAAGTGGACTAAGGATTTCCAGGACACTTTGTAGTACCCAAGAAGACGTACTTTATTAAAGTAGGCTGTTGACCCAAGATCTAGAGAATTACATGGGAGGGACTGAATAAAGTCAGAAGGAATATTTATTTGTGGTTATTTGTTTGAACCATAGTTGGTATTATTTTTAATACTATTTTATGAGTATATAAGGAAGCTCTTTGAAAACAACCTCCTTCTAACCACAATTTAGTGCGTAATGTTTTGTAAACTGACATGAATCATTTTTAAACAGCAGCTGATTGTTACCCCTCAGGATTCCAAAACAATTACATTTACTGAGTCTTTTTACATTTCATGGCAATATCATTATTTGTACTGGTTCATTGAGAATACATTCTCCTTTATACCAGGTTATGATTGGCCCACTTAATTGTGCAAAAAAAAGTCCTTAGGGTTTTCCAGAGAAACAGAACTAATAGGTTTTATATATGCGTATTCCTCTCTTTCTCTCTATGTGTATATATACACACACATATGTATAGATATACACATATACGTACATATATACACATGTATATACACACATGTACATATATAGTGTATATATGTACATGTTTTATATGTATATATGTGTATATATGTACGTGTGTATGTATATATGTGTGTGTGTTTGTATATTCATTTCTCAATAGATTGGATAATGTCCACTCATACTGGTGAACGTGATCTTACTTAGTCTTTTAACTCAAATGCTTACCTCTTAACTCTCACGGACACACCCAGAAATAATGTTTTGACAGCTATCTCTCTAGGCATCCCTTAGTCCAGTCAAATTGATGCCTAAAATTAACCATTATATCTGGAGTGATATATTTGATAATGATCTTCTTGTAGTCAGATGTGAAAAACTCAGTATAAAGAAATATATGGGCTTAATGCCTACAAAGTCTTTCCAGGAAAGTGCTCTTGTACTTGCCTATAGGATGTCAGCCTCACAGGTAATAACGATGGTCACTTCCTGACAGGACAGGGACATTATCAATATTGGAGGACCTCAACAAGAGAGTATTTCACCTAAGTGTATAGGGGCTGTGCATGAAATCTGGTGGAGCATGTATCTTGGGTTTGGTTTTCTAGCCTTGGCTGGGAGAACAACAATAAGCATTATAAGTCCAATTTGAGGTTTCTTATATAAACTTGTGGACAGAAGTTAATTGTGGCCTTACTAGTTGCTCAATATTGTATGGTATTACGCTTGCAGACAAAACTCAGGAAGGCCTATGTGATTAATTAGCATTCTTATTGCACTTGTAAACAGGCCAAAGCTGATGAAGTAAACCTTTTAAAAATAGACTTTGGAGATTGATTATGATAACAAGAGTGGGTACTGTCAGATAAAAAAATTCTGAGACTTGGAACTAAGACACATCTTTTCAATATCAGATGGGAACAAAGAGCACTCATCTTAGTGATTCTCTCATTAATTATTTGATTAAGGTCTTTTTCATATGTTAAAAAGAAAGAAAACAAAAGGAAAAGAAAAAAGATTAAACCAGGTGACTTCTATAATCCCTTATCAGCTTTTATCAGTTTGGAATTCTGTATCCAGAGTGTACTATTGAGAGTCTGTCATTTACTTCAGAGAATCTCAGAAGAAATTAAAAGATGAAGGCAGAGGTAGGCTTTTCTATTTGCTGCCTCTCAGGATGCCAGTTCCTATCACCTTCCTGTTTAGTGTGAGGTATATACAGAGAACAGTGAAGCCTCTATTAACATTATATATCTCAAACTTTGACACTAAAGAATAATGTGAAAATTACTTGCATATGTAAGTTGCCATGTTTCTGACAAATACACTGATTTCTTCTGCTCTTTAAAATTTATTTTTAGAATGCTTTGGAAAAAAATATTTTGGAGAATGTGCTTATATATTCCTGAGAAAGCAACAGAAAAGGGGCTGGTTGTAGAGGAAGATGGTACTGATTATTTGAAAAGTGGTATTTAAATTAAGTACATTCTTATGTTGGATGTATATCTCACATAACTGCTAAGAGAATGATTAGGCAGCTATGGGTGTCCCAGGTCACTGCTATGGAGAATTTCCTTGGGTTTAAAGTGAATTCTGAACAGAAAATAAATACTCAGAGAAATTTGCTGTACCTAGGGGTGTTTCTTATTTCCTGGTGAAAATCACCACTAGTTCCTCACTGTCCAAGTCAAGTATCCCAAGGAGGAAAAAAGAATATGCACTAGGGAAGTAGAGAGTTAGATGCATGAGTAAAAGTGTCATGTTTCGCCTTTTGCTTCCACTGGTTAGTGAGAAGTGGCTAGTTTTCACTTGGTCACTATTTTAGTTGTATGAGTTCTACCCAACCCATACTGCTCCCAGCTTGTTAGCCTGATTTGATGAACTCAAAGCCTTCTATTGATAAGCCTAGGTTATTTCCAATAAATGAAAGTAACATGGAATATAAAGGTTTGAAATTATTAGGAAAAACTTTTTTTCTGAAAATAGTGTGTTCAGAAGAATTGAGTAAGAAGGGCAAATATATGAATTTGCAATATGTGCATCTCAAAAATATACAAGGCAACATACATAGAGGTATGAATTTTCCAAGAAAAAAATACCTTAATGTTGGATAAAATACACCAAGTGACAGAGGGAAGAGAATATATTACAGTATAAGAAATGCTTTCTGAGGATATCTATTGTGAAATTCATATCTAAGCTTCTTAGAATCTACAGCAAACAATGAAACATTCATCATGATGTTATCCTTGTTTTAGTTTAAGTATATAAATCCATTAGGTAAAATATGCATTTTTCCCACAAACTTTAAGGTAAATCTGTTAAGAGGAGTTCTAAGAGGAATATTAGCAGTGATATCATTGGAGACATTCTACATGAGCTTAGTAACAGACATGGTGCTTAGAAAATTTAAGGGCAAGGTGTTTTGTAGTTCCTACAATGGTGACTTTTTAGGTACCAGAGGAATGTAACCCAGGTATGGAGTTTTCTTGTCACCTGGCTAAATATGCAAACAAAATATATGTCTTTCTCAAGAATTATGTGCTTCTAAGGGATTTCATCTTTTTTTTTTATAGTATAACAGTCAATGAACAAACAATTCAATCAATCAAACATGTTAAACAGGGCTGAGATTATGGCATCACTAGCTGCTATAACAAATATACACTCAAGTGGAAAGAGCTAAAATGGTTCGCAGGATGCAGCCTGCAAGAGCTTCTCACACTGAGAGTTCTACCCAAGCCAAGACTGGCATACTCTGAGCCAGAGACTCTCATGACTGGCATATTCTGAGCAAATCTTCAGAAGCAAGGAATTTGGAGTGGATGAAGGAAGTACACAAAGCCTGGGCTAAAGGAGGAAGAAGCTGGGAACCTGCACAGGGTTTCTGAGCTCCAGGACTCATTCCTGGCCCCAAGTGATTCCTGAGGAAGTAATGAGTAAAATAGGCATGGAGGAGCTCACTCTCATCACAGACCTCTGGAATCCTAGCTGCAGCCCCTGTGATCCACATGGACATTTAAATTGGCAGGGAGAGCTACATGGAGAGTTGGCAGGGACAGGACTCCAGCCTGCATGGAGCCCAGAGGGTTTGGTCTCGGAATGGCTGCAGTGGAGCACAGCAAAGGTTACCCATTCCTCAAGACTTGCCATGTTCCTGTAGGTGACTGTGGCTTTTACTAACTGTTGGACATGGACAAAGCAGAGCTGTCTTGCTTGTGGGATGGGGCCAGTCTAATCTGAGCCTCACTCCCACACCCCCCACCCCCACTGCATCTGCTGGCTTCTTCCAGGATCCCTGCCTGGCAGCACCCACTTGCAATGCAGCCTCAGGTACCCAACCTGGGCACTTGCAACTGGCCACCACCATAGCTCCTTTGCCAGCAGCACCTGCCTAACTGTCAGAGAGCTTCTGCAGACAGACATTTGCCAGCATGCACCCACCTGTAGCATTCAACCACAGCTTTGCTGGTGTGTGGTCAATTGTAGCCTCCCCTCACTGCTTTGTTGATGCATGTATGTGGACATTGCAGACACTTCACCCCCACCGGTGCACAGGTGCAGAACCCTCTGTCCTGCTGCCATCAGCACATATGGATGAATGCAGACCCCACAGCCAGCACCTCCCATCAGAGTGTCGTTGCCAGTAGACTGGTAACACCTCGGGTCCCCCAGCATAGCAGGTGCTTAACCACAAAGGCTACAGAACAAAGCCATGGACCTGGTCCCAGCCCCCTAGTTAGAGCATGCAACCAAGGAGTGCTAAGCTGAGCACTGGGCCCCTGAAATCATCCAGAAATGAAGCTAGTTAACTGAACGCATAATATGCCACAGTCAAAGCCTCAAGGACATTAAAGAATATAAAAGCAAAAAGCCCCATCCAAAGGGCAACAACTTCAAACATTAAGGAATATCATCCCACACAGATGAGAAAGAGCCAGTGCAAAAAATCTGGCATATCTAAAAGCCCTGTTGGCTTTTTACCTCAAAATGATAGCACTAGCTCCCCAGCAATGGTTCTTAACCAGACTAAAAGGCTGAAATGACAAAAGTAAAATTCAGAATCTGGATGGCAATGACTTCATAGAGCTTCAGGACAAAGTTGGAACCAAATCCAAGGAATATAATGAATCAAAACCATACAAGAGCTAAAAGACAAAATTGCCAAGTTAAGAAAGAACCAAACTGATCCGATAAGAGCTGAAATACTACAAGTATTTCATAATACAAATGAAAGTATTAACAGCAGAATAGACCAAGCTGAATAAAGAATCTGTGTTCAAGGACTGATTCTTTGAATTACCTGTCTGAAAAAAAGTTTAGAAAAGGAAAGCGAGAGTGAACAAAACCTCTGAGTAATATGGGATTATGTAAAGAGACTAAACCTATTACTCACTGGCATCCCTCAAAGAGAGGGAGAGAGAGCAAGCAAATTGGAAAACATTTGAAGATATTGTCCACGAAAATTCCCCCAACCTCACTGGAGAGGTTGACATTCAAATTCAGGAAATTCAGAGAACCCCTGTGTGAGATGCTATACAAGATGATTACCCCCAAGACATGTAGTCATCAGATTCTCCAAGGTCAATGTCAAATAAAACATATTCAAGGCAGCTAGAGGGAAGGGGCAGGTCACCTACAAAGGGAACCCCATCAGGCTAACAGGGGGCCTTTCAGCAGAAACCCTACAAGCCAGAAGAGATTGGGGGCCTATATTAAGCATTATTAAAAGAAAATTCAACCAAGAATTTTATGTCCAGCCAAACTAAGCTCATAAGCAAAAAAGAAATAAAGTAATTTTCAAACAAGCAAATGTCAGGGGTCCTTACCAGACCCCTTACCAGAGGTCCTTAAGGGAGTGCTAAACCTGGAAACAAAAGATTGTTACTGGCCATGAAAATAACCCACTTATGTACATAGACCATTGGCAACATAAAGGAAGTATGTAATAAAGTCTGTTTGCTTCAAACAAGCAAATGCCAGGGTCCTTACCTGACCTACCTTACCAGAGATCCTTAAGGGAGTGCTAAACCTGGAAACAAAAGATTGTTACTGGCCATCAAAATAACCCACTTATGTACATAGACCATTGGCAACATAAAGCAAGTACATAATAAAGTCTACATAACAACAAGCTAACAACATGATGGCAGGATCAAATTCTCACTTATCAATATTAATCTTGAGTGTATATGAGCCAAATGTCCCAGTTAAAAGGCACAAAGGGGCAAGTCTGATAAAGAAGCAAGACCCAACAGTACACTGTCTTTAAGAGATACATTTTACACGGAATGACACCCATAGGCTCAAGGTAATGGAATGGGGAAAGATTTATCAAACAAATGGAAAACAAAAACTAACAGGGGTTGCTATTTTTATTTTAGTGAAAGCAGACTTTAAACCAACAACAATCAAAATGACAAAGGCATTACATAATAATAAAGGTTTCAATTCAACAAGAATACTTAATTATCCTAAATATATATGCACTCAACACTGGAGCACCAAGATTCATGAAACAAGTTCTTAGAGACCTACAAAGATAATTAGATAACTATACAGTAATAGTGGGAGACTTCAACACCCCACTAAGAGTATTAGATCATCCATGCAGAAAACTAACAAAGATATTTGGGACCTAAACTCGACACTTGAGCAAATAGACCTAACTGACACCTAACATGTTGGGGTCCGCGTGTTTCCTAAACAAAGGAATGAACACACAAGACAACACAGGACAAGACATACATGGCGGCCGCGCTCAGAGCCTCCGCCTCACTTTATTTATACTCCATAAACCCCACGTCAGCAGAAAGAACACAATGCAAAACAAACTTTCTTTACCCAGATGTAACCTTCTGCTTAGTTCCTTGTCTCTATGCTTTTCCTTATTTGTCCGCCTTCTTGGCGCCTACGGGAGTTCATTAAAAGTTCAATTGGAGATACTGTCCTTGAGCCCTATCTATTCTCAGCATACTGTTTTCAAGGGCCCCTGCATAACAGAACACTGCACCCAAAAATAACAGAATATATATTCTTCAAATTTTCACGTTATATACTCAAAAATCGACCACAAGCTCAGCCATAGAGGAATTTTCAACAAATTAAAAGAAAATCATACCAAACACACACTTGGACCACAGCACAATGAGAATGTAAATCACTACCAAGAAGATCTCTCAAAACCATACAATTACATGCAAATTAAACAGTTGGCTTCCAGATGACCTTTGGGTAAACAATGTAATTAAGGCAGAAATCAAGAAATTCTTTGAAAATAATGTAAACAAAGATAAAACATACCAGAATCTCTGGGACACAGGTAAAGCATTGTTAAGAGGAAAGTTTATAACACTAAAGGCCCACATCAAAAAGTTAGAATGATCTGACATTAACTACCTAACACATATCTAGAGGAACTATGAAAACAAGAGCAAACCAACTGCAAAGCTAGCAGAAGAAAAGAAATAACCAAAGCAGAACTGAACTGAAAGAAACTGAGATGTGAAAAATTATACAAACGATCAACAAAAACAAAAGTTTGTTCTCTGAAAAAATAAGATTGATAGACCAGTGATAGACTAATAAAGGAGGGAAGATCCAAATAAATACAATAAAAAAAACCAGAGGTACTTTACCATTGGCCCCACAGAAATACAAAAAAAAAACGCTCAGACTATTACAAACACATCTATGAACAAAACTAGAAAACCTAGAAGAAATGGATTAACTACTGGAAACTTTTACAACCTCCCAAGACTCAACCAGGGAGAAGATGAAACCCTGAACAGACCAACAACAAGTTCTGAAATTGGATCAGTAAATAAAAGACCTACCAACCAGAAAAAGCCTTGGACAAGACAGATTCACAGATAGTATCTACCAGATGTATAACAAAGATCTGTTCCCAATTCTATCAAAATTGTTCCAAAAAACTTAAGAGGAGGACTCCTCCATAACTAATTCTATGAAGCCAGCATCATTTTGATACCAAAACGTAGCAGAGAAACAACACAAAAGGAAAACCTCAGGCCAATATCCCTGATGAACAGAGATGCAAAAATCCTCAACAAAATACAAACAAAATCTAGCAGTACATCAAAAAGCTAATTCATCGCGATCAAGTAGGCTTTATTCCTGGGATGCAAGGTTGATACAACATATACAAATTAATAAATGTGATTCATCTCATAAATAGAACTAAAAACAAAACCATATGATCATCTCAATAGGTACAGAAAAGACTTTCAACATTGCTTCATGTTAAAAAAACCCTCAACATTTTGGTATTGAAGGAACAACCTCAAAATGTTAAAAGCCATCTATGTCAAACCCACTATCAATATCACACTGAATGTGAAAAAGCTGGAAACATTCCCCTTGAGAGCAGAACAACATAAAGATGCCCACTCTTGCCATTCTTATTTAACATAGTACTGGAAATGATACCCAGAGCAATCAGGCAAGAGAAAAAAATAAAAGGCATCCAAATAGGAAGAGAGGAAGTCAAGCAATCTCTCTTTACAGATTATATGATTTTATACCTAGAAAACCCCACAGTCTCTGCCCAAAGGCTCCTAGATTTAATAAACGACTTCAGCAAAGTTTCAGAAAACAAAATTAATGTACAAAATCAAGTAGCATTACTATACACCAAAAACATCCAAGCTGAGAGCCAAATCAAGAATGCAATCCCATTCACAACTGCCACAAAAACAATAAAATACCTGGGAATCCAGTTAACCAGGGAGTTACACTTCATGCTCCTTGATAGGGAGAATCAATATTTTTTAAATGGCCATAATACCCAAAGCACTTTGAACACTATTCCTATCAAGCTACCAACAATATATTTTACAGAATTAGAAAAATCTCTTCTAAAATTCATATGGAACCTAAAAAGAGCCTGAATGGCCAAAGCCATCCTAAGCAAAAAGAACAAAGCCAGAGGCATCATACTACCTAACTTCAAACTAGAATACAGGGCTAAATTAACCAAAACAGCTGGTACAAAAACACACATAGACCAATGGAACTGGTTAGAAAACCCCAAAATAAAACCACACACCTAAAACCATCTGACTTTTGACAAAGTAGACAATAACAAGCAATAGGAAAGGACTTCCTATTCAATATATGGTGCTTGAATAACTGGCTAGCCATAAGCAGAAGAATGAAACTGGATCCCTTCCTTTCACCATACACAAAAATCAACTCAAGATGGATTAAATACTTAAATGTAAAACCTAAAGCTATAAAAACCTAGACAACACCATTCTGGATACCAGCCTTGGGAAATAATTGGTGACCAAGTCCTCAAAAGCAATGGTAAGAATAACAAAAATTGATGCCTGACATCTTATTAAAGAGCTTCTGCACAGCAAAAGAAACTATCAACAGAGTAAGCAGACAACCTACAGAACAGGAGCAAATAATCACAATTTGTACATATGACAAAGGTCTAACTTCAGAATCCATAAGGAACTTAAACAACAAAGAAATAACAACCCCATTAAAAATGGGCAACTGACATGAACAGATACTTCTCAAAAGAAGATATACAAGTGGCAAACAGACATATTAAAAAATGCTCAACATCACTAATCTTTAGAGAAATACACATCAAAACCAAGATGAGATACCATCTTATACCAGTCAGAATGGCTATTAAAAAGTCAAAAAATAACAGATGCTGACGAGGTTGTGGAGAAAAGGGAGTGCTTATGCATTGCTGGTGTGAATGTAAACTAGTTCAGTCATTGTGGAAAACAGTTTGATGATTTATCAAAGATCTTAGAACTACCATTCAACCCAGCAATCCCATTACTTGGTATATACTCAAAGGAATATAAATTGTTCTACCATAAAGACGCATGAACATGTATGTTTATTACAATACTATTCACAATAGTAAAGACAATCAACCTAGATGCCCATCAGCAGCATACTGGATAAAGAAAATGTGGTACATATACATGATGGAATACTACACAGCTTAAAAAAAAAAGGCTGAAATCATGTCCTGCAGCAATATGGATACAGCTGGAGGCCATCACCCTAAGTGAATTGATGCAGGAATAGAAAACCAAATATTGCATGTTGTCACTTATTAGTGGAAGCAAATCATTGAGTACTCGTGGATACAAAAAGGAACAACAGACACCTGGCCCTACTTGAGGGTGGAGAGTGGGAAAAGGGTAAAGATGCAAAAACTACCTATCAGGTGCTATGTTTATTGTCTGGGTGAGAATGTAATCTGTACACTAAACCATTGTGACATACAATTTACACATGTTACAAACCTGTGCATGTTCCCTTGAACCTATAACAAAATTTGGAAGAAAACAAAAATACTCAAATATTACACTCAAATGTATAATGGCTTAGTCAGACTATAGATTTATTTCTTCCTCATTTAAAAGTGAACAATGGATGTTTCTGGTCGGGGAAGTTGGTTCTCCTCCACACAATCATTCAGTGGCCCAGGCTGCCAAAGGCTTGTCATCTTTATGCTTGACCTCCTTGGTCTCTCCATAGTAATTTCCATCCAAATAAGCTAGAAGGGCGAAAGAACATAAATATACTTGAGAGATTCCAATGGATCTGACATGTATTTGGCACACATCATTTCTTCTCACATTTTGTTGGCTAGATCTCATTCTTACAACTACACAATGCAAGTGAAGCTGGGAAATGCAGTCTACCATTATGTGAATTGTTCGTACTTTCTGCCATGTTTTCCCTTCTAGTTAAAATATTTCATTTTTTTCTGACATGTAACACACGTTTGACATCTCTTTGAATGAGACATCCCCAAATCTCATGCAGTCATTGAATCCAGCTCAATCAGCTCTTGATATGGTTCCTTAGGTTCTGGCTACTCATGACCTCAAATGACAAGCTGAATTATCAGTATTTCCTCCCCAGAATGCCCAATGTACCATGATGGAGTAGGGCAGGTTGATCACATTAAAAAAAAAGAAATCCCATTCACAAAGGGAGACCTAGGATACATGTAGCAGTCACTGATCCAGAGCAATGATGGAATTCTGCTGGACAGGCATTGTGAGATTTCTTTGCCATGGCAGTGAGAAAAGTTCTATGATTAGCTCTTGATTCTTCTGTTTTGGAGGAAGTTCTTTGTCCATTACTCTCAGTGGCCCCTGGCTACACATTCTGGGATGTTCTTCACTGTTCATTATCTTCATTGCCACATCTGAAGCGGGTGAGAAAGAAACCGCCCTGACAGCTGACAGCTGGTAGCAAGCCTGGTAACTAAATTTAGGCCTAGTGTTTACTTGCTAAATAGCTAGTCCATGGTGTTCCCTATGGAAATAAACAAGTCTACACAATGTCAACAATATTTGAAAAGAGATCACTCCATGACCTTGATGAAACAAGACAAAAACAAGACCACTGAGTAATCATGACTAAACACAGACACAAAGCAAGAACACCATGCACAAAAATGTAATTAAATATCTTCCATCCCTGGTAAAATGACTACCAATGGTAACTGTGGCCCGACTTCATTTATCTACCATCTAAATAAAACTTAAAATACTAAATACATAAGGATCCCTCTTTCCTGACAAAATTCAATCCAGAACAGAACCCTACTTCTTTAAAGGCACAAACCCAAACATTTCCAACAGTTATGAAATGAGTATTTGTCTCATCCCAAATGCATTTGTTGTAGTAATCCCTAGTACCTAGTCCTAACCCATAGTACCTCAGAATGTAACTGTGTTTGGATATAAAGTCTTTACAGGAGTGATTAAGTAAAAATGAGGTGTTTCGTGTAGGCCTTAATCAATATGACTGGTGTCCTTATAAAAAGAGGAGATTAGGACACGTAGACCTCAGACACTTGTACACAGAAGAAAGTCCATGTAAGGACACAGAAGGAAGGTGGCTATCTGCAAGTCAAGGAGAGAGCGCACAGAAGAAACCAGCCCTGCTGACGCCTTTAAATGAGTAAATACATTGGTGCTGTTTAAATCACCCAGTCTGTGGTATTTGTTATTGCAGCATGAGAAGGCTATTATCCTAACTTCCTCTTCCTGAGATATCCTGTGGTTCTTCGTGATGTGCAGTCTTCCTTGTTGCAGCAAATTTGAAACCTAATTTATTATAGGAGTTTCTCTGGTGGTCTTTGGTACTTGGCTTTATCATGGATGTAGGGGGAACATTCTCTTTCATGGGAGATGCCCAGGTTTTGCAATATGCTTTTTGCTGGTGCCAATTTAGGACCCAATGGTTTTTCATAGATGAATACAAATAAGTAATTTTTAGAAAATTTGCAATGCTTTTCTGAGCTCATAATTTTCTTGTAATGCCTAACTAAACGTAGCAAGTTAATATCACCTTGCCAAACACAAGTAGCAGCCATGAATACACACTAACGCTTTTAAAACCATTTTTTAATAGGTACATGTTGTGTCTTACGAGTTATCATAGGCAATAGTTTTGCTCAATATTTTGTTCTGGAATGATACACCACTCCAGTTTGTTTAGCTTCTTATATCTATCTCCTCATCACCTACTGCCTGTTGTTTACCCTCTAAACCAATGTCAAATATTTTAAGATTTTGTTATGCTATTTAAGGTTTGTTTAGTACTACTTCAAAGTACTAAATTTTCTATTAGAGTAACAGTAGTTACTGTAACAGCAGATAAAGTTTGTCGGAAATAACGGTTTAACAAACCAAACTGGTTCTTTCAGTTCTTGTTTGGTTTAAGAAAATAACTCTACTTGGAAAGTTATGAGTGTATGTGAAGTCAAATAGGGATGGGCATACACGCCGTCTATCGAATTGATCTTCAGCTCACCTCTTTTCCCAGTATCTTTCTTTCTTTTCTAGCTCACAGTGGTCTTGGGCCAGGCCTTTTTACAGGTACTACAGAACTCATTTTCACATTGTTTGGTTGAGTGTTTATGTTTTTGATTCTGTATTTACCCTTCTGTTCAAAAGCCCGGGGCAACCGAACAAAAGGATAATGCTTCATGTCTCATTTAAAAGTAGAAATTACAATTTAACTATCAGAACTGCTCTGGGGCGAAGCTGCCCCCGTGGGACCTGGGCTGCACTGTTTCCATCCTCCCAGGAAGAACCTTGGGAACTTATTCACCCGCTTTGGTTTTGGCAAACTCACTAGCCTGAGGCTATGCAGTGAAGATGAAGTTAGTTGAAATATAGTTGTTTACATCTGTTTTCATAGGGATGATTAAGACATCTTTTCTCATGGGGGCTACAGCAGCTAACATTTTTTTAGTTTCTGCAAAAACATTATTGTTCTAGGTATACACCCCGTGTCTCTTTCATTTTTACCTTTTCTATTGGCTCCAGTTTAGTGTCCATAAAGTTAGAAAGGATGGTGTGTGTGTGTGTGCTCGCACAGTTTCTAGAGTAAAAACCTTTCATCTTAGAGAAATGTGACACTTAGTAAATACATTTTTTCCCATGTGTTAATAGCAGTTGTTTGCCGTCGATTAGTCTCCTCTGCCTCTGGCTTGCTTTTGTTCTCCCTTGTCCTAGAATTGACAGATAAAGAGGGAATGGGGTCTTGCAGCAGCAGTGCTTGGAGATGGAGGTGCACTCAGTGAGTGCTCACCCTAAAAGGATCATAAACATACTGGGTTAAATCAACCTAATTATCCCTCAGCTGCCTTGGGTATTGTGTTTGCTCTTGTTTTGTTTTCTTTTAGCTGCACCATGTGTGATTCCTCGTGCCATTTTCTTTTGTCTATTATTTTTCTTGATGACCCTGAGCTATGGCTTCCTCCTCCGTTCCAACACTATTCAGCCTTCGTTGTTTGCCTCATTTTGCCAATGTAGGCCTTAAAGAAGAAATGGCAGAAGAGCACAAGGTACATGAGTGAGGACCAGAAGATGTTCTGAAAGTGAGAGTAGCACATATTTTCTATATTTTTGTGAATTCCAAAAGGAAATCGCAGGGGCTCTTCCTTGATATTGGGTGAACACTGTGTTTCTGCATCATCTGCCTTTGCAGCCCAAGCAATGGCGAGGTGTTTAGAGTGCCCTCTGCTGGCTGAGTGGCGATATTGTAACAAACTTCATGACAAGTTCAGCTGAAAACAGTTGACAGCAAAGGGCCCTCCTATTCATTTATCCCTCAAATTTTAAGGGAAATGAAATACTTGTCATATCTTTGGCCAAACCAGAAAATATTCATCCTGCTTCAAGTCAGCTTAAGAAATTTTTTAAAAGGGACCTTCACTCTGGAACTCAAAATCAATTTATTAAGAACCTTAAAAAAATCCAAAGTGGATAATATTATCTGTAATATTTCAGTCCCTTACAAGCCAAATGCATGTGTTAAAGTTCCTAGTATTTCAAAGAAGCAATTATGTAAAGTTGTTCAATGTGACATAATAGTATTATAATTGGTTACGTAGCTTAATGATTAGGCAAACTAGATGAAAAGATTAGGGGCTTCTACACTGCATAGATGACACACACATAGCTGCACATACATGTGCACAGATGTGGGGTACACTGGACTTCAAAGCACAAATTAATAGAAACACATTTTCTGGCTAGCAGAAAACAAAACTGTTGTTTCTCTTTCTTGTTTTGAGAGTGTACAGTAAAAGGGATTTATTTAATTATTTTAATATTATTTTAGCTTTAATTGTGCTGTCATTCATGAAACAGAGCTGCTCTACTTTTCTGTCAGATGGCAAGGGCTTTTTCAGCATCTTGTTTATGTGTGGAATTTAAAAAGAATAAAGTTTTATTCCACTCAAAAGAAAAATGAAACTCTAGAAACTTAACGTGTTCAGAACTAATCTCAACAACTCTTACCCTCACCTGTTCTTCATCTAGTATTACCTATCTCAGTAAATGAATCTATCACCTACCAAGTTCCCCAATCCAGAAACCTTGCTCTCTCACTGCTAAACCATACACAAAGCCCTGAATAACTTGCTGATGTAGCCCTCCTCATTAGCTATATGCTCACTAGCCTGGATCATGTATAAACATCTAAGATATTTCATTCTTTTACTCTTAGAATTAATTCTACACACAGAACTTCAATACTAGTCTTAAAATGTAAATAATATGCCACTTTCTGCTATAGTCTCTATGTATCTTCTGCAAATTCATATGTGGAAATTCTTTTTTTCCTTTTTTTTTTTTTTTTTTTTTAATAGACGGAGTCTTACTCTGTCACCCAGGCTGGACTGTGGGGCATGATCTCAGCTCACTACAGTCTCCACCTCCCGGTTTTAAGCAATTCTCTTTGCCTCAACCTCCCAAGTAGCTGGGATTACAGGTGCTCGCCACCACACCTGGCTAATTTTTGTATTTTTAGTAGAGATGAGGTTTCGCTATGTTGACCAGGCTGGTCTTGAACTCCTGACCTCAGGTGATCCACTCACCTCAGCCTCATATGTTGAAATTGTATCCTCCAAGATGATTGTATTAGGAGGTGGGTCCTTTGGAAGCCATGACTAGGTAATGAGAGTGGAGCCCTCATGAATGGGATTAATACCCTTATAAAAGAGGCCCAAGAAGGTGCTCTTTTGCTCCTTTCACCATGCAAGGACATAGCAAGAAGGTGCCATCTATGAACCAGAATGTGGGACCTCACCAGGCACTAAATCTAACAGCACCTTGATCTTGGACTTCACCTTGATCTTGGACCTCCAGAACTGTGAGAAATAAATTTATATTGTTTAAAAGCCACCTAGTTTGTGGTATTTGTTATACAAGACTGAATGAATTTAGATACCTTCTTCTCCAAAACCCTATGGCTTCCTATCACCATTACACTACAACTCAAACTCTACTGTGGCCTGCAAGGATTTAACCATCTGGTCCCTGCCCACCCCTCTGACTTTATGTCCTCTAACTCTTCCCATGACCTTCCTATGAGCCACAAAGACCTGTTCGTTTCTCAATATGGAGGCCACGTCCACTCTCATGTGTCAGCCTTAGCACATGATGACTTTTCCACTTAGAATTTCCTGTTCGTTTAACTTCTTTCTTGTTCTGGACTACCAGCATCTCTTGGGCCTTAATTTAAATAACTCTTTTTCTCTTAATCTATTGCCCCCATAAAAATTCTGAGTTAGATCTCCCCCTTATGTGTTCCCATATTACTTGAATTCTACCATTTTAGCACATATTAGCCCTCTGAAATATTTGTAAAGCTACAATGATAAGAGTGATGATAATAATAACAGTAATAGTAATATCAACTGATATTTATTGAATACTTAAACCATATGAGGTACTATACTATATCCTCAGAATATAATTGTGAGCAAAATCGATATGGCCTTTGTCTTAAGAGATAAAGGACAATAAAAAAAAGTAAACACATGCATAAAAGTATATTGAGTTAAAAATATGTTAGGGTGAATCAGGTGAAATTATTGACATTTGACCATTTTGACCTATAAAAATATCAATTTCACATAGTTGGCCTAATATTTATAAATTTTGATAACTGCTAAGTCACAACATAACACATGAAAAGCACAGGAGGGATGGAGTGGCTTATTTCGAGGTGGATGATCAAAGAAAATCTCTTAAGGAATTAATATATGAACTGAGAATAATGAAGTAGACCCAGCTGCATTAAGGTTGGGGGATAAAAAATTTTCTATACAAAGGAAGTGTCATTGTGCTGTTTGATAATTACCTGTTTTAATTATTTCCACTAAGTATAAGCATTGCAATGCCAGGGGTTGAGACTGTTTGATTCCTTTTTGTGAAATAGGAGGTATGCAATTAAAAGCTTATTTAATGAATAAAGGGATGCAGGAAAAAAAATGAATGAATGGATCTGGACTCCTAGGACATCTCCAACATTGCATCTCATCCCTCTTTTTTTTCTCAAGCTATATCATCTTGTGGTTCTAAGAGGTTTTTTTTTTTTTTTCCTGTAATCAAAATATTCATTCCTACTTTTCTACTTTTTCCCACTGAAGCTCCTTTTGCCTGGAAAGCTCTCATTTACTTGGCTAATTTTTACTCGCCCTTCAATATTCATATTATGTATCCCTTCCTGTAGGAAGAGTTCTCAAACCACTTTCACCAAATCCATCACAAAACTTCACAAAACCCAACAGAATTCTCTCTGTTCTCTCTAACATCTCCAACTTCCCATTATCATGGCAAGTACCACATTAAAAAAAAAAAAAAAAGTGAATCAACATATACATTTCTCTTCCCCATAAGATTGTAAAATACTCTGGAGAAGTTCCCAAGTTTTTTTGTTTTTCATTTTTTTTACACATAGTAAGTGCTCAAAAATGATTGCTGATTGTTGCACAGAGAATACCATATTAGCAGTTCATAGAGAACTGAATATATACTCAATAATACATTTATTTTCAGTAAAAGCTGACAAATTTTTTGTATATAGAAATGAACCTAGGGAAAACCTCCTCAGTACGGTTTTTGAAATTGGTTTTTGAAATATGTCCGGGCCTGATGGCTCATGCCTGCAATCCCAGCACTTCGGGAGGCCACGGCAGGTGGACTGCTTGAACGCAGGAGTTCAAGACCAGCCTGGCCAACATGGCAAAGCCCTGTCTCTATTAAAAAAAAAAATAAAAGAGAGAGAGAAAAATGTCAGGCTAAATTCAAATAAGTCATAGTATTTCAGTATTTCAGATGTCATTTCATTTATCTGCTTTAACTCTAGAAAAATACATATATTTTGAATATAACCATGATAACCTTGAATGAACAATTATGAGTTGGAGGGTAAAGAAGATGGCTAATGTAAATAATTCAGAAATACCAACTTTATTATATTGAACATGACTAGCCAGCATTTTCATTGGAGAAAGTTTCATACTGAATTGATACTGGGGATTTTTGTGTGCCCATCCAAGAAAGTGAGAACCCAAAGCAAAGCTACAATTCACATCCAGGCAGGTGATGGCATATAAATATATAAATAGCACTAAGAGAGTACATAGGAGCCAGTTAATTCTCATATCATTATTACTGCATCTTTCTCCAGAGAGAACATTTGAAGGCCTTGGTCTGGTTTCTGGGTCATGTCCTTGTGTTTGTTAAGATTACAAGACCCTGAGCTAACCCTGGGTTAGTGCCAGATACTTTGGACTATACGCACAATAAACTTGGTGTTTATGGATGAGGTTAATCTCATTCTGCTATTGAAGTGATGGCACGGATGAACACTGCTATCACTTTTTCTTGGTCTTTTGTGTATTTTTCCTGAATATATTCCCTATCAGGATTGACATTGATTTCTTTAGATTCTGTCAGGCACTATTTTTCTTTATTAAAGTTTGTTTGTATTTTGCTTTTAAGTTAGCTATCATGGCCTTCACCATTCTGCCCTTTTATGTGATTCTTTTTTAGATAATTATGGTGATAATAGCCACTTATTCTTGAGGACTTACTGCATGCCAAGTTCTTTGTAAGATATTTATAAGATATTATTAAATATTTGAAAGGAAGGCTTGCATGCTAGTTAGGACCACAAACTCTAGAGGCAAACTGCTTGGGTCAGCATCCTAGATCCATCACTTACAAACTTTGTGGACTCTGTGCCTCAGTTTCCAAACACTGTAGAGGCCCTGAGATGAACAAGATGCATAAGACATGATCATTGACCTTATGACTAGGAGTGCTCAGTCTAGTACAGGGATTGGCAAACTATGGGCCCATGGGCCAAGTCCCTCCCATCACCTGTTTTTGTAAATAAGTTTTTATTGGCATACAGCCATATACATTCATTTACATATTGTTGGTGTTTGTTTTCAAGCAACAGGGGCAGAGTTGAGTAGTTCACAGACAACTCTATGGCCTGAAAGACCCAAAATATTTATTATCTGACCTTTTATAGAAAATGCCAACCGCTGCTCCAGTGCAATGGCTTCAGGTAGTTAAAATCCAATGCATACTGGTGAAGAGCATGGTCTTTCATGTCAGATTTGGGTTCAAACAGTAGCTCATTAACTTACTGACCTGTGTGATATTGAACCAGTTAGTCCCTGTACTTCAATGTCCTCATCTGCAAAATGAAGATGATGATAATAGCTATCTAATTGGGCAGTGTACGTATGTGAGGATTAAATGAGGTAGTCCTTGTAAAGAGTTTAGTACAATGTCAGACACATAGTAAGTGCTCATTTATTTTATCTGTTACTATTTTTTTTTTGTTTCGATGGTGGTGGTGCTAAGCTTCTTGTTGGAACCCCACTGGCTTTGCTAGAGCAGAAATTTGTGTATGGGCTATAATAGAGTATAAGGATGGAAAAGAAGTGGTCGTGGAATCGTCAGTGTGGGACAGATAACAGAAGCCACTGGCAGACTAAGAGGTTCAATTTAAACATATGGAGAATAGGGAGATATTGAAGGTTGATAAATAGGGGAAGGGGGAAAATAGCATGATGAAAAATGTTACTGAGGAAAGATCATGTGTGTTTTCCTCTTTTTCTTTTTTTCTCTATAGCACTTATAACACAATATGATTTATATATTATGTGTGTTTTTATTATCTATCTCCTGCTAGAATGTCAGTTCCATGGGGTCAGGAAACTTTGTTTTGATCATTAATGATCGCAAGCACATAGGATGCACGCAAGTTGCTCAATGTCTATTAAATGTTTTTGGCCAGAAATGTGCATGATAGACTGCATGAAGGAGAACCACTTTGGAGATCACTGCATTCACCAAGATGTGTAAGGGTGTGGGTGCTGGTTTAGGGTGAAGGCAATGCTTATAGAAAGATAAGGAAAATAATGTTGCTTTGGTTTGTTTCAAAATAATTTTCAGGATTTAGCAACTAGTGAACAAGAGAATTCAAGGAAAAGATTGTCAAAGTAAAGTGTTTTTATTTCTGAAAAATTATACACAGAAGTGTTATACTTGATTGGATGCTTAGACCAATTAACAGGCGTAATTTGGCAGTGAGGAAATGCATTCGTGAGAGGAAATATTTTCGTGGCAAACAACTCTTACTGTTTTTGATAAAATGAACCACTTGGTGTGTTGTCCTACCAACATTTAGAGGTGAACTATTTCTAACCTCTTATTCCCATGATAAATGCTGAGATTTATGTTACAACCTGGATAATTTTAATATTTCAGTATAATTTCACATGCATGTTGCAGTCTTGATGACTTGCTGTGTTTTAACATGACTCTCTTTTTTGAAGTCTAAACACCTCAATATTTATGAATATACATCAAATTGCTAATATAGAGAACTGCTAAAGGTGGCATTTAATTGCTTAAAATTTGCTGATGGAAATGTTCTTTTTGAAAGAGTTTCTTATTTCAGATCCTAGGGCAAATGAATGTGCTGTCTCGAATGGCCAATTTCTGCATCAGTAATTGCTTTATGTCTTCTGTAACTCTAGTTCAATGGTAGATCAACACCCCTGTCTACTTCTTGTTACAAATGTAAAATAGACTGTCCCTTAAGCTCATATTTAGTTGACCCTTTTATATCTTATTTCCCTGAGGAAAACAGTTTCATTCAATTCAGCACGCTACAGGTTCCTGAATGAATACATTCCTGTCATTTTGAAAATACCATGGTCATTTTAAAGCATCTCTCTGTTTGCTTTACCTTGCTATAGGACAAAGAACAAAAGTGATTTTGGTGTAAAATGTAATACATTGTTTTCAGAACTTCAATTGAGAACCAAGGGGAAATTAGGGAAAAAACAAGGCAAAGAGGCAGAATGGTCAGAAGGCCTATAGTAAGAAGAAAAAACCACCACAAGACACATTATTGAAGAAAATGGAAAGTGTTTGTTGATCTTTAGACAATTTTTCAACTAGTAGCACCATGTACTCACTAAACATAGATTTACCCTGATTCTGAGGAATTAGTCCACGGAAGTTCTCTTCACCAATCTGGTACCTATTAGGCTCTCCGACCTTTCACCTTTGCAGCAACATGGATGTAGCTGGTGGCCATCATTTCTTTTTTTTTTTTTTTTTTTTTTGCTGAGATGGAGTTTTGCTCTGTCGCCCAGACTGGAGAGCAGTGGCGCAATCTCGGCTCACTGTAAGCTCCGCCTCCCAGGTTCATGCCATTCTCCTGCCTCAGCCTCCGAGCAGCTGGGACTACAGGCGCCCGCCACCTCGCCCGGCTAATTTTTTGTATTTTTAGTAGAGACGAGGTTTCAGCGTGTTAGCCAGGATGGTCTCGATCTCCTGACCTCGTGATCCGCCCACCTCGGCCTCCCAAAGTGCTGGGATTACAGGCATCAGCCCAAAGTGCTGGGATTACAGGCGTGAGCCACCGCGCCCGGCCGTGGCCATCATTTTAAGTGAATTCATGCAGGAACAAAAGCCAAATACCTCATGTTCTCACTTTTAAGTGGGAGCTGAACTTTGGGTACACATGGATTTAAAGATGCCAACAATAGACACTGGTGACTACTAGAAATGGGAGGATGGCAGAGGAGCAAGGGTTAAAAAACTAACTATTGGGTACTATGCTCAGTACCTGGGTTACAGGATCAGTTGTCCCCCAAACTTCAGCATCATGCAATATACCCAGAAAACAAACTTGCACATGTACCTTTGTAATCTAAAATAAAGGTTGAAATTTTAAAAAAACATCCTTGCATTTGCATGTATATTGGTGCACAAATATATTTATTATAGCATTGTTATAATGATGGAAAATTTGAAATAATTGTCATCATTTACTGAGCATTTACTATGAGCTAGACCCTGTTCTAAGAATTAATTCATTTGCTCCTCCTCATGGTCTTTAATGCTTTTCATTAAACATTTCCTGCTGTCCATCTTTCAGAAGTAGACACATTGCATTTTCTGGTTTCCGTCTGGTAAGATGGGATCACGTGACTGGTTCTGGATAATGAGTTGGGAGTCAAACTGATGTGTGCCACTTATAGGATGGATTATTTATGTGCCATTTTGAGTCCTTTATCAGGATTCCATCTCCTTTCCAAATGGAAATTTTCCAGATGGAAAAATTAAAGACGGTGGTTTCTCCATTCACTGGAAACCCTGAATTACTAAGAGGAACATAGATCCACTCTTGACCTGTGATGGGCTTGAAATATGAGCAAGACAGATTGTCGTTTTAATCCTTTAAACTGGGGATGATTTATCACTGAAGAATAATCCAATCTATCCTGATTTTCAATCCTCATGAAATTCCTATGAAAGAGATACTATTTTAATCATACTTTTACAAATGAGGAAGTTGATGCATAGTGAGTTCAAGTAATTTTTCTAAAATTACAGTTAGGAGGCAGTAGAGCCATAATTTACACCTAGGTAGTTTGGCTCCAGATACAACATTCTTATCTGCTACATATACTACCACTCACAGATCTATGTCTATGAATAGGGCAGTTTTTTAAAAATTAGGTTATATCTAGACTATGAAATGCTATGCATCTATTAAAAATAATGAGGTACCCTATAGGTATTAATATTAAGAAGCTCTCCAGAGCCTATCTTTTCATTAGAAAAAGTAGTGGAAGTATATAGGTAAAAAGCCATTTATGTAAAAAAAAAAAAATTATGCTATGATCCATTTGAGTTAAAAAGTGATATACAGTTGGCTCTTTGTGTTTGCAGGTTCCACATCTGCAAATTAAACCAACCAGAGATCAAAAGTGTAGTTAGGCCTAGGATGGTTACATTTCTAGTGAACGTGTACATACTTGTTTTTCTTGTCATTATTCCCTAGACATTAAAGTATAACAACTATTTATGTAGCATTTTCATTGTATTAGGTATTGTAAGTAATCTAAAGTATACAGGAGGGTGTATACAATTTATACTATGGCCATTTTCTATTAAGACTTTGAGTATCCATAGAATTTGGTATCTGAGGAGGGTCCTGGAATCTGTCTGTATATACTAAGGGTTAACTGTATATTAACATATACAAATGTACATATGAAAACATGTATGGGTCATTGTGTATATATGCATACATATACATATGTATGTATTGTGTAATACATATGGTGGTATGTATGTAATGAAACGATTAAACATACCCAAACCATATGAAATAATGTCATCCATCTCTTCTTCCCTTGCCAAGAGACCACATATATATTCCAGATGAAGTAAATACCAAATAGTGGAAGGCCATCTAACCTACATCAGATCAGTGTGAATGAGAGAAAATAAATTTTTATGGTGTTAAACCTGTAGAATTTCAGTGATTGTTGTAGAAACTAACATTGATTATACTATCCAACATAGAACTTCCATTAAAAAATTCTTCTAGTGATTGAGATAAGTTAAAAACAAGATTTACTTGGTTGGATATACTAGCTTAACCCTATTCATATATATTTGTTGTTCTTCTATATTTTAAAGTATGTATCATAGTCTTCAAATATGGCTTTCATCAATTTCTTCCCTACCTATATGTGTGTACCACTTCTCACACCTAAAGTTCGACTCTATTTTCCCTTGTATTAAATCTGAGCTACCTTCTAACTTACTTTGACTAACAGAGTACAGCAGAAATAATGATGTGCCCGTTACAGGCCTAACATTTAACCAAAGAGGTAGCTTCTGTTCTTGGAGGACGCTGGTCACCATGTGATGGTTGCTAAACCTGGGTGTGAAACCCAAACTAACTACATGGGGAGATGCTTGACCAATCCCCAGTTGTTCTAATAATTCTAGATGAGGCATCTGTCATGAGTTAGAAAGCCATCTATCTTAATCCATTAGTGCTGCTATAATAAAATACCTGAGACTTGATTGATAACTTATAAAAATTAGAAATTTATTTCCAGTAGTTCTGAAAGCTGAGAAGTCCAAGATCAAGGCACTGGCAGCACTGATGTCTGGTGAGGGCTGTTCTATGCTTCCAAGATGGTGCTTTGTTGCTGCATCCTCTAGAGGAGAGAAATGCTGTGTTCTCACATGGCAGAAACTGAAAGGGCAAAAGGACCAAACACTGCATGAAGCATCTTCTAAAAGAGCCTTAATCCTATGAGAGAGGTGGACCTTATGACCTAATAACCTTTTAAAGGTCACACCTCTCAATACTGTTGCCTTGGGGATTAAGTTCCAACATTAAGTTTGGAGGGAACACCGTCATTTCAACCATAGCACTATCTTTGACATTCCAGACCCAGGAGACAACGTGGAAGCAAAAGAATTGTCCAGCTAATTCTGCCCAGATTGAAGAATTCTTATAAATAATACATTGTGACTAGCCAGAAAGTTTGGAGTGATTTGTTAATCAGAAATTGATAACCAAAGCCATGTGTAAATTTCAACTGTCAAATATGTGAAAGATAAAGCTATAATAAATTGTTTTTAATTGATATATCATAATTGTACATATTTATAGGGTACACTGTGATGTTTTGATACATGTGTACATTGTGTAAAGATGCAATCATGGTCGTTAGCATACGCACCACATCAAACATTTGTCATTTCTTTGTGATAACATTTGAAATTTCACCTTGTGCTATTTTTAAGTACATGATACATTATTGTTGATTATCGGCACTCTAGTATGCAATAGAACACCAGAACTTACTCCTCCTACCTAACTGTAATTTTGTCCTCATTGAGAAACCTCTACTGGTTTCTGCCGTCCTCCAACCCTCCCCATTCCCTGATAATCAACATTCTAATCTCCACTTCTATGATTCAACTTTCTTATATGCGTGAAATCATGCTTTCACATATGCGTGAAATCATGCAATATTTGTCCTTCCGTGTGTGGCTTATTTCACTTAATGTCTTCCGGGTTCATCCATGTTGCCCCAAACAATAGCATTTCATTTTTTTCTGGCTGAATAGTACTCCATTGTGTGTGTGTGTGTGTATCTCTCACATTTTCTTTATCCTTAATTTATGTGTTGATAGATACTTACATTGATTTCATGTCTTGTCTATTGTGAATAATATTGCAATAAACATGCAAGTATAGCTATCTCCTTGATATACTGATTTAATTTCTTGTGTGTGTGTGTGTGTGTGTGTGCGTCTGTGTGTGTATCTAGTAGTGGTACTGTTAGATCATATGGTAGTTCTATTTTTAATTTATTGAGGAACATTCATACTGTTGTCTATAATGGCTGCACTAATTTACATTCCCACAACCAGTGTATAAGTGTTGCCCTTTCTCTCTATCTTTACCAGCATTTGTTATTTTTTTACTTTCTTCTAATAGCCATTCTGACTGAGGTGAGACGATTTCTCACTGTGGCTTTAATTTGCATTTCCCTGATGATGAGTGATATTGAGCATTTTGTTATATACCCATTGGCCATTTGTATGTCTTCTTTTGAGAAATGTCTATTAGGATCATTTGCCTGTCTTTAAATTGGATTATTATTATTTGCTATTTAGTTGTTTGAGTTACTTACGTATTCTGGATATTAACTCTTGTCAGATACATAGTTTGCAAATATTTTCTCCCATTCTGTAACCCATCTCTTCACTCTGTTGATTGTTTTACTTGCTGTGTAGAAGCTTTTCCGTTTGATACAATCCTATTTGTCTATTTTTGCTTTTGTTACCTGTGCTTTTGAGGTCTTATCCAAAAAATCCTGAAAAAGAAATGAAGAAAACAATCCCATTACAATAGCTACAAAAACATTAAAATACCTAACAATAAATTTAACTAAGGAGGCAAAAGATCTCTGGAATGAAACTATAAAACATTGATGAAAGAAATTGAAGAGAACACAAATAAAGGAAAAGAAATCCCATGCTTGTGTGTTGGAAGAATTAATATTGTTAAAATGTTCATACTATCCAAAGCAATCTACAGATGTAATGCACTCTCTATCAAGGCACCAGTTACATTTTTCAGAGAAACAGAAAAAATAAATCCTAAAATTCATATACAACCATAAAAGATCCTGAAAAGCCAAAGCAATCCAGAGTAAGTCAGAAAAAACAAACAAAAAACTAGAAGCATCACACCACCTGACTACCTGACTTCAAAATGTACTGTGGAGCAATAGCAACCAAAACAGCATGGTGCTGGCATAAAAATAGACATATATACCAATGTAACACAATAAAGACCCAGATATATATCCATGCATTTACAGCCAACTAATTTTTGACAAAGGTGCCAAGGACATACACTCAGGAAAATAAAATCTCTTCAGTAAATGGGGCTGGGAAAACCGAATGTCCACACGCAGAAGAATGGAACTAAATCCCTGTCTCTCCCCATATATCAAAATCAACTAAAACTACATTAAAGACATAATTTTAAGACTCAAAACTATGAAACTACCAAGAGATATAACATAGGAGAAACACTTCAAGACACTGGTTTGAGCAAGTTATTGTGCCTTTAAAATCTAGAATCCCCACACTTTCTTTTTTATAGTTTATTTTCCTCTGTTGTGAGTCCTAATTGTTAACTAATTGTTAGCACATTACCCTCTAAATATTTCAACATGTTTTTCTTCAGTTCTTAAACATATTCATGATGGCCGTTTCAAAGTTATTGCTAAATTAAGTATCGAGGTACAGTTAGTTAATGTTGACTGGTTTTTTCTCCTGAATGAGTTACACTTCCCTTTTTGTTTGCATGTTTAGCAGTTTTTGGTTGAAAATGGGTTATTTTACATAATAGAGTACAGCTTTTCTGGTTTCTGTTGTATACTTTTCAATTTTTTAAACAATTTGTTTTAAAAATTTTGTTTTAGTAAGTTGTCTGGACTATCGCAGAGTCTCTTTCCTGCATCTGTGCAGCTCCTGATGTCTCAGGTAACTTTTTGTTTATATTTTTAAAGATATTACATACATTTTTTAGTCTTCCTAGGGATTGCTCCTGTGTATGCATAGTCAGCCTCTGAATTGGAAATAGTTTGTGATTATACACCTCGAGGCCATTAGGCCTACATCCTTTTGCAGATTGAGATGTGTCATTTCAGGAACATTCAAAGTTGCATCCAGTTCTTATCTCTTTTTGCTTTTATTTTTTATAATTGTGTATATTTAAAGTATAGGACATAATGTTTTGATATACATAATAAGATGGTTGCCAGAGTTAAGCCAGTTAAACTGATCATCTTATATGGTTACCATTTTTTTGTGTGTGGTAAGAGCACTTAAAATATATACTTTTAGACTTCATGTCTAAAACACCAAAAGCAATGGCAGCAAAAGCCAAAATTGACAAATGGGATCTAATTAAACTAAAGAGCTTCTGCACAGCAAAAGAAACTACCATCAGAGTGAACAGGCAACCTACAGAATGGGAGAAAATTTTTGCAATCTACTCATCTGACAAAGGGCTAATATCCAGAACCTACAAAGAACTCAAACAAATTTACAAGAAAAAAACAAACAACCCCATCAAAAAGTGGGCAAAGGATATGAACAGACATTTCTCAAAAGAAGACATTCATACAGCCAACAGACACATGAAAAAATGCTCATCATCACTGGCCATCAGAGAAATGCAAATCAAAACCACAATGAGATACCATCTCACACCAGTTAGAATGGCAATCATTCAAAAGTCAGGAAACAACAGGTGCTGGAGGGGATGTGGAGAAATAGGAACACTTTTACACTGTTGGTGGGATTGTAAACTAGTTCAACCATTATGGAAAACAGTATGGTGATTCCTCAAGGATCTAGAACTAGATGTACCATATGACCCAGCCATCCCATTACTGGGTATATACCCAAAGGATTATAAATCATGCTGCTATAAAGACACATGCACACGTATGTTTATTGCGGCACTATTCACAATAGGAAAGACTTGGAATCAACCCAAATGTCCATCAGTGACAGACTGGATTAAGAAAATGTGGCACATATACACCATGGAATACTATGCAGCCATAAAAAAGGAGGAGTTTGTGTCCTTTGTAGGGACATGGATGCAGCTGGAAACCATCATTCTTAGCAAACTATCACAAGAACAGAAAACCAAACACTGCATGTTCTCACTCATAGGTGGGAACTGAACAATGAGATCACTTGGACTCGGGAAGGGGAACATGACACACTGGGGCCTATCATGGGGAGGGGGGAGTGGGGAGGGATTGCATTGGGAGTTATACCTGATGTAAATGACGAGTTGATGGGTGCTGACGAGTTGATGGCTGCAGCACACCAACATGGCACAAGTATACATATGTAACAAACGTGCACGTTATGCACATGTACCCTAGAACTCAAAGTATAAAAAAAAAAAAAAGATCATATGCTATCAGTGCAAAAAAAAAACATATATATATATATATATACTTTTAGAACACTTCCAGTATACAGTACAATATTATTATTAACTGTAGTCTTCATGTTGTACTTTAGATCTGTAGATTTTTTGATGGACACTTCTGCATCTCTTCAGTGCACATGTGGGTTGGCAGTCATCCAGGGTTGTGTGAGTTGGTCTCAACCCTTTCACGGCTCTCTAATTTTCAGGATTACCCCCTTAATTTTTGTCTTGTCTCCTATTCACCCTGAATCATTTCAACATGGCTGGACTAACAAGGCCTTGGGCATTTCCTCTCTGCTCTGAAATGAGTCTGTCACTCTTAAGCCAGCAAAGGCTTCAGTTTTCTGCATACATCCTCCACTACAATTAGAGTTCAGGACCACTGGCTGCAAAGATGCTGTTTTTGGTGTCAGTCTCAAATCACTAAAGCTACAGCTCTGACAGCTGAGTGGAGGGTGTTTGGATGGGAGCAACCCAAGAAGAGAAGTTTATAGATTCACAAGAGTTTTTTGGTGCCATTCCTACCCAATGTTGTTAGAGTATTTAAAACTAAATGATTAATTATTCTCAATGTGTCTTTGTGTTTTATTTTCTGTGCCCTCAAACAGTTTGAAGGGTTTTTTTCTTAAGTTTTATACTTGTTTTCTGCAAGGGAGCATCATTTTACCTCCTCACATTGCTATTACCATGAGCCCTATTTCCTGTGGTTGATTTTTAATTTTAAATTTACTTTATTTTATAAATATACAGGTTATGTATTTTTTTAAGTGAGCTTCAACAGTATTATATTTATCTTTCATAGACTTTGTTTCATCTCGGTTATCAAAATTATTGACATGAAGTTGTTTATAATGTCCTCATGTTTTTTATTTTATTTATTTATTTATTTATTTATTTATTTATTTGTTTATTTATTTATTTTGAGATGGCTCTTGTTGCCCAGGCTGGAGTGCAATGGCGTGACCTCGGCTGACCACAACCTCCACCTCCAGGGTTCAAGTGATTCTCCTGCCTCAGCCTCCCAAGTAGCTGGGATTACAGGCATGTGCTACCACGCCCAGCTAATTTTGTATTTTTAGTAGAGATGGAGTTTCTCCATGTTGGCCAGGCTGGTCTCAAACTCTGGACCTCAGGTGATCTGCCCACCTCAGCCTCCCAAAGTGCTGGGATTACAGGTGTGAGCCACCACACCCAGCCTCCTTATTTTTTATTATTATTATTATTATTTTTTTAGCTAACCACAGTTATTCATTTTAAACAGCCTCATTGAGGTATAATTGACATAAAATATACACTACATCTTTAAATGCACATTATATCCATCCCTATCAAGGGTTTTCTTGTGCCCCTTCATAATTTTTCCCTGCTGTTGCCCCTCGGCCATACCATTTACAGACAATGACTAATGGACTTTCCATGAATATAGATTAATTTGAATTTTCTAGAATTGTACATAAATTAAATCATATGTACCCTTTTATCTCTGGTTTCTTTTAGAGAACATAGTTATCTTCGGATGTATCCATGTTAGTACCCATATCCATAATTAATTTATCTTATATTTTGAGTAGCATTGTATAGATATAGAACAGTGTGATTATACAATCACTTGTTGATGGACATTTGGGTTGTTTTTATATATATATTTTTATCATTACAAATAAGTCTGCTATGAATATTTTACTGTGGTTTTAACTCGCATATCCTTAATGACTAATGATGCTGAACATCTTTTGATATGCTTATTTCCCATCCCTATATCCTCTCTGCTGACATACCTATTCAAATCTTTTGCTCATTTTTTTTTTCATTGGGCTGTTGGTTTTCTTTCTGATAAGTTTTGGGGATTCTTTATATATTTCAAATGTAATTTCTTTATTAGATAAATGTTTTGTAATATTTTCCTCTCAGCCTATTGTTTATCTTTGAATTCACTTAATATATTTTGAAGTACATAAGTTTCTAGTTTTGAAAACATTCAACTGACAAATTTTAAAATGAATTTTCCTTTTCATGTCATAACTTAAAAATATTTGCCTAAGCCAAGGTCATACTTATTTTCTCCTATATTTTCTTCTAGATATTCTATAGTTTTAAGTTTTGCATTTAGGTCTATAATTCATTGTGAGTTAAATTTTATGTAGGATGTATAATATAAAGTATTTCTTTTGTTTTTATGTATATCCAATTATTTGAGCACCATTTGCTTCATAAACTGTCTTTACTGAATTGTCTTTGTGCCTCTGTTGAAAATCATTTGGTCATCTATGTGTGGTTCTATTTTTGAAATTTCTCTTCTGGTCCATTGTAATATTAGTCTACCTATATATCAGTAACATACTGTGTGGATTACTGTAGCTTAAGAATAAGCTTTGAAATAAAGTAGCATAAGTCCTAAAACCTTACTCTTTTTCAGAATTATTTTGGTCATTTGAGTTCCTTTGTGTTTCCATACACATTTTAGATATGTTTATCAAATTTCACAAAACAAATCCCTGCTGGAATTTTGATTGAGTTTACATTGAATCTATAGATCAATATGAGGGAAACTGACAGCTAAACATTGAGTTTTCTGACACATAAACATATATGTCTCCATTTATTTAGATATTTAGTTTCTCTGAACAAATTTTATACTTTTCAGTGTATAGATATTGTACACATTTCATTAAGTATTTGATGTTTTTTATTGTATCGTAAATGGCATTCAAACATTTCAGTTTTGATTGTTGCCCATATATGAAAATACAATTTATCTGGTATATTGATTTGTATCTTACAGTCTTGTTAACCTCAAGTTTTAGTTCTCGTAGCATTTCTGTAGATTCCATCAGTTTTTACATGGATAATCATGTTGACTGTGAATAAAGAACACTTCACTTCTTCCTTTCTAATCATAATTTCCTTTACTTATTTTTCTTGTGTTATTGTACTAAGTAGCACCGCCAGTTCAGAGTTGAATAGTGATAGTGAAAACTATCCTTGTCATATCCTGGATATATAGAAAGTCATTCAGTCCTTGGCTAAGTAGTATAATAGCTGTGGGTTTTTTAGAGATATGCTTTATCAGGTTAGGAACTCCCCTTCTATTATTATTTTGCTGAGATGTTTCTTTAACTGAAAAAGATACTGAATTTTTTTCAAATGTGTCTGTGTCTACTAAGATGTTTATGTGGTTATTCTTCTTGGGTTTGTTAATATAAGCCTCCCTCAGTCATGATATATTATGCTTTTATATAATGTGGAATTCTATTTGCTAACATCTTGCTTACATTTTCATGTAAGTCCAAGTATATTTGTCTGTATCTTTTTCTTGTAATATATTTGCTTTTGGTATCAAGATGGTATAGGTCTTACAGTTAGTTTGGAACTATTTTTTTCTTTTCAACTTTCTACAAGAGTTTACATAGAATTGGTATGGTTTCCTACTTAAATGTTTGCTAAAATTCATCAATGTGCTATCTATGCCAGGAGTTTTCATTGCAAGAATTATTTTTACTAAAATAATTTATTTAGTAGATATGGAACTATTCAAATTATCTATTTCTTCTTAGATATTTTTTGTTAATTTGTCTCTTTCAAATAACTTGATAATTTTACTTATGTTGTTAGATTTCTTGTCATTAATTTGTTCATAATATTCCCTTTTGTATTTCTTAATATCTTTGGAATCTGTAGTTATATCTATTCCCTCATTTATGATAAACGGTAATTTTTTTCCAAATCAATCTGGCTAAGGTATGTTAATTTTATTGATTTTTTTTAAAAGCGAGTTTTTATTTCATTGTTTGTCTATCAGATTTTCTGTTCTCTTATATTTATTTCCACTGCTGTCTTTATTATTTCCTTTTTTCTGCTTATTTTATTTTTAATTTACTCTTCTTTTTCTATTTTCTCAGGTGAAAGTTGAAGTCCTCAATGTGAAACTTTTCTTATTTTGTTTCTTTAAACTAATTTGAAGTAAACAATAAGTGTAACTTGCCGTAAGCGGTATTATTAATAATGCATATATACATATAATGCTTATAAATTTAATTTTAAATTTCATTACATATATGATGTTTATATATATATATACACACACACACATACATATATATAATTTCAACTTTTTAGATTCAGGGTATATATCTGCAAATTTGTTATATAGGAATATTGTGTGATGCTGAGGTTTGGGATTCAAATGATCCTGTCAACCAGATAGTGAGCATAGGACCCAATGGGCAGTTTTTCAGCCCTTATTCCTCTTCCTGTCTCCCCTCTTCTGACCCACATGGAGGGTGGGTCTTCCTCTACCAGTCCACTGACTCAAATGTCGATCTCCTCTGGCAACACCCTCACCGACACACCCAGAAACAATACTTTACCAGCCATCTAACATCCTTCAGTCCAATCAAATTAACACCTAATATTAACCATCACACTTATCTTCACTAAAAGTTGGCCTTTTTGTGAACAGTACTATTTGTTTTGACAAATGCATGCAATCATGTAACTATAACATAAACCAAGATATAGAACCATTGTGTCATCCTCCAAATTTCCTTTGGTACCCACTTTATAGTTTAATTTCTCCCCACCCCCATCTCAACTGCTGGCAATCACTGATCTGTATCTATATTTTTGTCTTTTTGAGATGTTCTAGTATGAAATGTTACAGTGGTCTTTTGAATATGGCTTCCTTATCTCAGCATAATTTGAAATTTATTTGAAATCTCATGCATTTGAAATTTATTAATGTTGTTATATGTATCTCTAAATCTTCAGCAATAGTTGTTATTATCTGTCTTTAGGTTACAGCAACCCAGGTAGGATAACATCTGGTCTTGATTTGCATTTCCCTAATGTAATAATGTTGAGTATCTTTTCATAAGCTTGTTGGCCATTTGTATATCTTTCCTTAGAGAAATGTCTATTTAAAGCCTTTGCCTATTTTTAAAATTGTTTTTATTGGCCCAGCTTAGCATCATAAATATTTATTTGTTTCTTCTAAGAGTTTCTCTAGATTTTGCTCTTTAATTTAGGTGGATGATCCATATTGAGTTAATTTCTGTGTAAGGTATATGTTTTGAATCCAAATTCATCATTTTTCATATGGATAGCCAATTCTCCCAGCACCACTTTTTTGAAAAGACTACCCTTTTTCCACTTAATTGCTTTGGCACCTTTGCAATACCGTATGAATTTTAGAATCAGCTTTGTTATAAATTTCAGCCAAAAAAATGTAGTCAAAATTTTTGAGATATCATTAAATATGTAGATCAATTTGGGGAGTATCATAGTAACAATATTAAGCCATTTTTCTTCAGTGGGAAAAATTTACTGTTGAGCTTTTCTTGTAGGTCAGCTTTGATGGAATATATTTTCTTTATTTTTTGTTAAAAGGTGTTCCTTGTACTTTTTTTCACAAAGGATATTTTTGAGCTGTCATCATTCAGCAGTTTAAAGATGTTTTTCACTCTCATGAGGCCTCCAGGGTTTCTGATTCAAAGTGAACTATTAACTGGATCACTTGTTCTGCTCTAAGTAATGTGTCATTTTTCTCTTGCTGCTTTCAGAATTTTCGCCTTTTCTTTGAATTTTTAACAGTTTCAACATGATGTGACTCAGCATGGTTTTCTTGAGAATTTATTTTGCTTGATGTACATTTGAATATCTCGTAGTAAATAATTTTCCTGCCTTTCATCATTATATTTTGGAAGTTTTCAGCGACTATTTCTTCATTTTTTTTTCTGATTCATTCTGTTTCCCCTCTCTTCCAGGGATTCCAATTACAAGTATGTTATACTGTTTTATATTATCCAACAGATCCTTCACAATCTGTTCTGAAGGATCACAAAATGACCACTTTTAAAATATTATGTGCTATTTCTAAAATCTGTTTCATCTCAGAGTCAGACTTGATTGATTTTCCTTCTTTTGATGTTTTCCACTAGTTCCACTGGTTATTTTGGAAGAATCATGGATATTATAAATACTAATTTGTGAATATTCTGAATTCTGTTATTTTAACCTGATGAGTTTCTCTATTTGTTTTTATGCTGGTGATTATCTTGACTGAACTTGTACTATAAACTTTGTTTATTGGACATCTCTGTCTCAGTTCAGATCATTATCTTTTGATTTTGTCTTCACTTTGTTTCTGTTCTGCACATGTGTGTGTCAGAGGTCACACAGAGATGTTGGTATACATAATTTTGAGATATTTTCCTTTTGGTATTCTGTGTTGTTGTATTTTTTTCAGCAGCCATGATTTCCTTAGATTCAGTTCTGTGTTTTTGTTGGCCAAAAAGTTTCTGTTCCTCTAGTGATGACTTCAGTCATATACACAGGGAAGAAAGATTTCTGTTTTTATTCCAACTTCTGGAATTATCTGTCACTTAACATTTGGCAGAATTTCTCTCTAGCCCCACCTGAATTCTTTTCACATTCCTCCATCCTTATTGACTTGTTCAGGTGTCTCATTGTTGAAGTAATTTTGGCAATATTGTCTTTATATATAATTGTCTATGTTCCCAAGATTTTCAGTTTCAGTTTTTATAAAATGTTACACAAATACATCCTGATGAACAAACACCTCTTTTACATCTATGCCTATTTCCTCCTCCATTCCAATTTTGTGTATCTATGTACCCTATAATTTTCTTGAATAGACTGGCTAGAGCAGTGATTATTAATCAATGGTGTGAGATACAAAATTACTATTTAATTTATAATTTCAATGATTCAAAACACATATCTGTATGAGCAAGTTGTTAGTACTTAATACAAATTGTCCATTTATAACTTCCTGGTGCAGGATGTTTTAATATCTAAATAATTATGGGTTAGACATCTAATAAATATAAAATTCTTATGTTAGTGCCTGAAAAAATAGCAAATATCCAATAGATAATATTAGGGCCATGACCACAACAATGCTACCTCAGTTAAAATTTCCAACAGCCCTAAGATAAATTTTAACCCTATTTTATAGAAATACGTTTCAAAGCTCAGAAATGTTATGGAATGTTACAGAATTATTTAGCAGGCTGCAGTCCTGGATTTTGAAACTAGGGTGTTGTAACCATTATTCTGTCCTGTTGGTGTGTTACAGTTGGTTTTATTATGCGTCATTATTATGACTCCCCTGTGCCTGGTTATATGTGCTAGGTTCTATCATGGGAAACTAAGAAGGTGACAAATTCTCCGGCTTTGGAGCTTATAGGCCACAGAGGAGGTAAACACATTCACAAATTTCTAAAACACAAGTGAGAATACAGTAAGACCTGCGAGAGTCCCAGAAACAGTGGTATGGATTTCAGAGAAGCAACAAAGTACTCCTCGTAGCCAGAATCAAGGAAGGCCTCATGCAGGAAGAGTATTTCAGTAGGGGCCTAAAGGTTACTTTGAATTTAGACATTGAAAGAAGGGATACAATTATAATTTCATGCAAATAAACAACATGAACAATGGCAGAAAAGGAGCTTGTGTCAAGAACAGTGAGTTTTGTTCCTCTATTTTGTCAGATGCACAAGATGAAATAAGAAGGGGGAAGGCTTGGAAGACATATGTAAATAAAATACAAAAATACCTTATGTAACAGATAAATGAGTTTTGGTGTTATTTAGTAGCAAATGTGGAAACAGTTGTAGGTTTTGATCAGAAAAGTGACATGATGTGATTTATCATTTTTTATATTGTATTGGTGTAATTTTTTGTATTGATTTATAAGAGCAGCTTGATTGCAAATGTGTTAATATTAATTTGTATTGCAAATATTTCCACAAATGATCCTGTGTCCATTTGACCTTATTTACTTTTTACCTTTCAGTCAATAATCTGTAAAAATAATTTTTAGATGATTTCTACTTTAATATTGTATTACATAAAAACCAATACTGGCATACCTCAGGAATGTTGAGGATTTCGTTCCAGATCACTGCAATAGGAGTGAATATCACAATAAAGAAAGACAAATTTCTGTGATTCCCAGTGCATATAAAAGTCATGTTTACACTATACTGTAGTCTAATAAGTGTGCAAATAGATACTGTGTAAGAAAAGTGCATACCTTAATTTAAGAATACTCTATTGCAGGCCGGTCGCGGTGGCTCAAGCCTGTAATCCCAGCACTTTGGGAGGCCGAGACGGGCGGATCACGAGGTCAGGAGATCAAGGCCATCCTGGCTAACCCGGTGAAACCCCGTCTCTACTAAAAAATACAAAAAACTAGCCGGGCGAGGTGGTGGGCGCCTGTAGTCCCAGCTACTCGGGAGGCTGAGGCAGGAGAATGGCGTAAACCCGGGAGGCGGAGCTTGCAGTGAGCTGAGATCCGGCCACTGCACTCCAGCCTGGGCGACAGAGCGAGACTCCGTCTCAAAAAAAAAAAAAAAAAAAAAAAAAGAAAAAACTATTGCTTATATATATATATATATATATGCTAGGGTCATTTGAGCCCTCAGCAAGTTATAGTATTTTTGCTGGTGGAAGGTCTTTTCTCAGTGTTGATGGCTGCTTGACTGATCAGGGTGGTGGTTGCTGAAGGTTGGGGTGGCTGTGGAAATTTATTAAACTATGACAACAATGAAGATTGCCACATCAATTGACCCGTTTTTTAAACAAAAGATTTCTGTTGATGTTGATATTTTGACCTCCTCCCTTGTATCGTGAATGTTCCTAATGTCATCTAAAATAGTGAATTTTTTTAAAAAGGGTTTCAATTGTTTTTGCTAAGATCCATCAAAGCAATCACTGTTTATAGCATCTATAGCCTTACAAAATATATTTCTTAAATAAGACAAATCAAAAGTTGAAATTACTCTTTGATCTATGGGTTGCAGAATGAATGTTGAGGTAGGAGGCATAAAAGCAACATTCATCTCCATCAGAGTTCTTGGGTGTATTGTCAGTGGGCAGTAATATTTTTAAATCATTTTTTAAATTCTGAAATTGAAATAAAAATATGTAAAAATCAATAAAACAGAGAAAAATGGTGTTTTAAAATATCAACAAAATTGACCAAACTTTAGCTAGACTAAGAATATAAAACAGAGAAGACCAAAATAAAGATGAAAAAGGAGACATTAGAACTGACATTATAGAAAGTCAAAAAATCGTTAGAGATTACTATGAGCAACTGTATGCCAATGCTTTGGAAAACCTAGAAGAAATTATTAAATTCCTAGACACATAAAACTTGCCATGATTGAACCAAGAAGAAATTTAAAACCTGAATATACCAATAACAAGTAGTGAGATTGAAGCTGTAATAAAAATGTCTTTGAGCAAAGAAAAGTCTGCGACCTAATGACTTCACTGCTGAATTCTACCAAACATTTAAAGAAAAAATAATAGCAATCCCACTCAAACTATTGTGAGAAATGGAGGAGGGAATACTTCCAAACTCATTCTATGAGGCTAGTAATATTCAGATACCAAACCAGACAAAGATACATTAAAAAAAAACAAACAACAACAACAAAAAAACTACAGGCCAATATCCCTGATAAATATTTATGCAAAAGTTCTCAACAAAACACTAGCAAACCAAATTCAACAATGCATTAAAAACATCATTCATCATGATCAAATGGGATTTATCCCAGGAATGCAAACATAGTCAACATACACAAACCAATCAATATGATACATCTTAACAGAATAAAGTACAAAAGTCAAATGATCATTTCAATTGATGCTGAAAAAGGATATGATAAAGTTTAACATCTCTTCATGATAAAACATTCTCAAAAAAATAAGGTGTAGAAGGAATGTAACTCAACATAGTAAAAGCTATATAGGACAGACCCACAGCTAGTATCATACTGAATTTAGAAAAACTGAAAGCCTTTCCTCGAAGATCTAGAACATAACAAGAATGCCTACTTTAACCGCTGTTACTCAACATTGTATTGGAAGTCCTAGCTAGAGCAATCAGAAAAGGGAAAGCATTAATGCCATCCATACTGGAAAGGAAAAAGCTGAACTATCGTTGTTTGCACATAATAGGATCTTATATTAGGAAAAACCTTAAGACTCCACCAAAAAAAAAAAACTATTAGAAGTGCTAAACAAATTCAGTAAAGTTGCAGGATATAAATTCAACATGCTAAGATGACTAGTGTTTCTATATGCCAACAGCAAACATTCTGAAAATCAAGTAATGACGTTTATAAAAGCTATAAATAAAGTAAGATAGGAATACACTTAACCAAAAAAGTAAAATGTCTCTACAATGAAAACTATAAGACATTGACATGTGCAAAATTGAAGAGAGGACACAACAAAATAGAATGTTATTCTATGCTTGAATTGGAAGATTCAATATTAAAATGTCCATACTATCTAAAGCAGTCTACAAATTCAATACAATTTCTATCAATCAAAATAACAATGATATTTCTCACAGCAATAGAAAAAAATCCTAAAATTTACATGGAACCACAAAAGACCCAAAATAGACAAAGCCACCCTAAACAAAAAGAAAAAAATCTAGGCTCATGCCTATAATCCCAGCAATTTGGGAGGCCGAGGCCGGCTGGATCACCTGAGGTCGGGTGTTCGAGACCAGCCTGGCCAACATGGTGAAACCCCATCTCCACTAAAAATAGAAAAATTAGCTGGGCATGGGGGCATGAGCCTGTAATCCCAGCTACTTGGGAGGCTGAGGCAAGAGAATCGCCTGAACCTGGAAGGCAGAGGTTGCAGTGAGCCGAGATCCAGCCACTGCACTCCAGCCTGGGCAACAGAGCGAGACTGTCTCAAAAAATAAAAAGAATGAAACTGGAGGAGTCACATTATCTGACTTCATATTATACTACAGAGCTACAATAACCAAACAGCATGGTACTGGCATAAAAACAGACACATAGCCCAGTGGAACAGAAAAGAGTTTACTACAGTAAACTCATTCTCAACGAAGATGCCAAGAACCTACATTGGGGAAAGGACACTCTCTTCAATAAATGGTGCTGGGAAAACTGGATATCCATATTTAGTAGAATGAAGCTATACCTATTTGGGGTAAGTCCATAGAGTAAGATGCAAACAAGTTTATTAGAGAAGTAAAGAAACAAAAGGATGGCTACTCCATAGACAGAGCAGCAGCATGGGCTTCTTGACTGTGTATACTTATAGTTATTTCTTGGTCATATATTAAACAAAGGGTGGATTATTCATGAGTTTTCTGGGAAAAGGGCAGGCAATTCCCAGAACTGAGGGTTCCTCCCCCTTTTAGACCATACAGAATAACTTCCTGATGTCGCGGTGGTATTTGTAAACACTTGTGGTGCTGATGGGAGTGTCTTTTAGCATGCTAATGCATTATAATTAGCATATAATGTGCAGTGAGGACGACCAGAGGTCACTTTCATTACTATCTTGGATTTGTTGGGTTTGGCTGGCTTCTTTACTACATCCTGTTTTATCAGTTGGGTCTTTATGACCTGTATCTTGTGATACTAGTCCTGTGGACCTCCTATCTCATCCTGTGACTAAGAATGCCTAATCTCCTGGGAATGTGGTCCAGAAGATCTTAGTCTTAATTTACCCAGCCCTTTTCAAGATGTAGGCACTACTCTTCAAATGTCTCTGACACTGTCAGTGTCAAAAGAAAATCTTTCAACAAATTAAACAGAATTAAATTGCACAAAGAATGATTAGTGAATCAGGCAACCCTTAGACCAGAATAGATTCAGAGAGACTCCAGAGCTGCCATGTGGCCAGAGAGGATTTAAGGAGAGAAAAAGAAAAGTGAAGTACAGAAAATGGAAGCTAAGTACAGAAACAGCTGGATTGGTTACAGTGTGGTGTTTGCCTTATTTGAACATGGTTTGAACAGTTGGTCACCTTTGATTGGCTGAAACTCAGTGATGAGCACAACAGTAGGTTACAATATATTTATATACCCAGTTAGATTACAGTTTACTATGTACAGAAACCTTTAGACTGAACTTAAAACATGGAAAAAGGCAGCTCTATGCTAAACTCAATTAGACGTGGATCACATCTCAGAGCTGTTCCACTGGAGCAGTGGAGCAGGGGTACTTATATTTCTGTACCATTCTGTCATTAGCCTAGGGATACATATGAGGAATGTAAATTCCCAGGTACCTCTTGATCTTCTTGGTGTGGTCAGGGACGCAGCAGCCTGAGGGGATTCTTCCAGCCAAGAGTGCACCAACAGTAGTGCTGGCTTTTGGAAGTTAAGACACACCAGGAGCCTGTGTGCATGAGAATTGGCAAAGGGATCCAAAGGAATGTGGGCAGAATGACAGAGTCTAGTGTAGGACTCCAAATAACAAGTTTATTTCCTGAATTAGTTTTTAGCTTGAGATGAGATAATAGCTGAAGTTGTTACCGGTGGAACGTATCTGGGTCACTGGTGGCAAATCCATACGAGTCTGCAGCAACCTCAATTCTTGCTTCCTCAATTCTTGCCTCCTTATACCCCTCAAGTGAGGGGCATAAGACAGAAAAGAGACCTTGATCCTAGGACTTTATGGGCTGGCCCCTCTCCCATGATTCTTTCCTTAGGATGGGCTGGCTGCATGTGCAGTGCCCCTGTTACCCTTGGGAAGTGAGCACATGCAGTGTGAATGTGAATGTGCACATGCCCATCTGAATCTTTCTTCCCTTTTCCAGTAGTGTGTCCCTGGAAGGTAATACTCCGCCATTTTGTCTCTCAATCCACATGCCCAGGAATTTGCATCTCCATGGCATCTGCATTCAATTAACACTTTAGTGCAACAGGTGTGGACCATCAGGAAATGGCCTCTCCCTGAGGCTGGCTGACAATTTATCACTTTTAGAGAGGCCTTGTGATAATTGCAGAACCATCATCACACAACATTCCTTGTGAGTGGGGGAAGAGCCCTCTCCTGCCTTGCTTGTGGCTGTGTAACTACAGGTAACAAAGTCATTATGTCTGAATCAAAATATTTTATTACCTTAACAAATACTGAATACCTTCCATGTCAAGCATAGCTATTCGTGCAGGGGATAAAACAATCACCAAGACAAAAATCTCTAAGATACAGTCACATGATCACAACTCTAAATAAAAACACTTAGGATGAATGCCAATAATTAGCTTGCACTCCCACCCAATATATTTGGTCTTCAAACCTTGCTTTTTTTTGTTTTATTTGTTTGTATGTTTTGGAAATCGTAGCACTTTCCTTGGTGAGAGGTTTTGAGGTTACGCCTGGCTGACCTCCTTTTCTCAAGAGTGATTAACCCTAGGTAGTAGAAAAACGTGCAGCAGTCTCCCCAGCTTCTACCCTAGCTTGTGGTAGCTCCCACCTGTGAGTCAGCCTTAACTCCCATCTCTGTTCTTAGTAGTGGAGCTCATGAGCACCAGTGCACAGCTGTCTTTTCTCTCAGCAGTAATTCTCACCTACTTAAGGATGTCACTCCTGCTGTTATATCCTTTTTCTTCTCATGCATCAATGTAACAATTTGTACTAGATCATTTCCATCATGACCACATGAGGGCTTTTGAATTTATTATTTCTTCTGCTTGTTATACTTGTCACCTTCACCTGTATTATATATATATAATTTCTTTATTTTTTGGGTACAGGTGGTTTTTGGTTGCATGGATGAGTTCTTTAGTGGTGAATTGTGAGATTTGAGTGTACCCATCACCCGAGCAGTGTACACTGTACCCAACATGTCATCTTTTGTCTCTCACCCCTCTCCTAACCTTACCCAGTGAGTCTCCAAAGTCCATCATATTGTTCTATAGGTCTTTCTGTCCTCATAGCCTAGCTCCCACTTATGAGATCATACAGTATTTGGCTTTCCATTCCTGAGATATTTCTCTTAGCATAATGGCCTCCAGTTTTCTCCTGTTTTTTGCACTATAGCATAGTGGTGTTACTAGAAAAGGGTCCCGATCCAGACCCCAGGAGAGGGTTCTTAAATCTCATGCAAGAAAGAATTTGAGGTGAATCCATAAAGTGGAAGCAAGTTTATTAAGAAAATAAAGGAATGAAAGAATGTCTACTTCATTGGCAGCAGCATGGGCTGCTCAGCTGCTTATACTTATTGTTACTTCTTGATTATATGCTAAACAAGGGGTGGATTATTCATGAACTTTTTGGGAGAGGGATGGGCAATTCCCAGAACTGAGAGTTCCTCCCCTTTTTAGACCATATAGAATAACTTTCTCATGTTGCCATGGCATTTGTAAACTGTCATGGCACTGGTGGGAGTGTCATTTAGCATGCTAATGCATTATAATTAGTACATAATGAGCAGTGAGGACAAGCAGAGGTCACTCTCATTGCTGTCTTGGTTTTGGTGGATTTTGGCTGGCAAAGTGTTTGTGACCTGTATCTTGTGCAGACCTCCTATCTCATTCGGTGACTAAGAATGCCTTACCTTACTGGGAATGAAGCCCAGTAGGTCTCAGCCTTATTTTACCCACCCCCTATTCAAAATGAAGTCATTCTGGTTCAAATGCCTCTGACAGTGGTGGAGCACACTAGGTTTTGAAATAAAAATACCTGCATTTGAATCCTGTCTCTGCCTCCTAACTTTGTCAGGTTACTTAATTTCTTGGTGCCTCAATTTCCTCATACGTAATATGTGGATAATAATAACACTTTGTAGGGATGTTATAAGATTAAATAAGTTAATGGATGTGAAGTGCTTAAAAATATGCCTAACACTAGTAGGTACTCAAAAGTTAAGTATAATTAACTCAGATATCATCATAACCCTGGTGCTCTCCTTAAATAACCATCCAATCATTGTAAATCACATTATCCTGCATATTTCAATCAAAGTATTATGTATCATAATCTGTAATTGACTTGCTTGTCGATCTCTTTACCATCACATACCCTCCAAAAACATATACAAAAAAATGACCTTCAAGAGTTAACCAGTGCTGTGTCCCCCAGGTCTAGAACAGCACCTGGCACATAGCAGGTGTTAAATAAACATTTGCTCAGCCAGTCAATGTTAAATAAATCACTGATATTTTTTAAAGATAGCTGGGACCAGACATGGTGGCTCATGCCTGTAATCCCAACACATTGGGAGGCTGAGGTGGGTGGATCACCTGAGGTCAGGAATTCGAGACCAGCCTGACCAATATGGTAAATCCCCATCTGTACTAAAAATACAAAAATTAGCTGGGCATGGTGGCGTGTACCTGTAACCCGAGCTACTCAGAAGGCTGAGACAGGAGAATTGCTTGAACTCAGGAGGCAGGGAGGTTGCAGTTAGCCAAGACCGTGCCACTGCACTCTAGCCTGGGAGACAGAGTGAGTCTCAAAACAAAGAAAAAAGCTCAGTCCTCTAGGGGTGGCAACAGTGATGCACGGCCCTTTCTTTAAACAAATTTTACTGCATATATTTAAGGTATGTATAAGACATGATGATACGAGATACATATGTATATATGTATACGTGTGTATATGTATATGTGTGTATATGTATATGTGTGTATATGTGTATGTGTGTATACGTACATGTATATATGTATATGTGTATACATGTGTATATATGTATATGTGTATACATGTGTATATATGTATATGTGTATACATGTGTATATATGTATATGTGTATATATGTGTATATATAGTAAAATGGCTCCTACGGTGGAACAAATGAACATATCCATCATCTCATAGTTATGCATTTTTCCCGCAATGATAGCAGCTAAATTCAAAGTGTAAATATCTTAAATACAATACACTGTTATTAACTATAATCCTCATGTTGTACATTAGATCTTTGGACCTGCTCATACATATTTGCTACTTTGTACACTTTGACCTACATCTCCCTATTTCCTCTCCTTACTCCTGACTCTGATAATCACTGTTTTATTTTTTATCTCTATATTTGACCTTTATAATTTTTCATAGAAGTGAGATAATTTTCTTTCTCTGGCTTATTCCACTTAACATAATGTCTTTTAGGTCTATTCATGTTGTGGCAAATGGCAGGATTTCTTCCTTTTATAAGGCTGAATAATATTCCATTGTGTGTGTGTGTGCACATATATCTATGTCTATAGAGACAATGCAGTTTCTTTATTCATCCACTGATGGACACCTACATTGTTTTCTATATTTTGGCTATTGTGGATAATGCTGCAATGAACATGGAAGGATGCATAGCCCTTCTGAAATATAGCTTCTTCAATAAACTTGTCAGTTAATTTATCTGGATAGTGTTTACCTACTTTCCAAAAGAATTTGGCCTTACAGAGAAAAACTCAAATTTAAAACAAGGGAAAAATTAAGAATCAGAACAAACACAAATCACATATCATTGAAGGCTAGATTTAGCTGTTAATGCACAAAAGTGGTGGTGACAGGAAAGGGCACCATGTAGGTTCTTTGTAAATGTTACACCATGTTATTGCCACAATAAACTTCTTAAATAGCTTATTGTCCCTGCTTTATGGTAAGAATATTGACAGCTAGACAAAAAAATATTTTTATAACCACACGTGATTAAAATGAACCATGTCAATTGGTTATAAAAGGTGGATTTTCTTCGGTTTCTGTAAGAGACATTGGAGAGATGAATACTTATATAGAAGGCAGTGAATAGCACATTATGTACTGGTCATTGATGAAAAAAGTTAGGGCAAAACAGTTATAATGAAAGTGTTTCTAGAAGGAAGTAAAATACAATAATCAAGATACAGAGCTCTTGATTACATGATTTCACGTAACAATAGAGATTGCTGAATGTCAACTCATGGAAGATTAGCTAATTTCTTAGACTGATTTCCTCAAATGTCAGTCATCTCAGTTTTTTTCTCTTATACAAAAGTAACAAAACTTACTGTAAAGCATTTGGATATATAGAGAATTTTTGAAAGAAAAAACACATCATGCATATTCCTGCTTCCTATAAATTATGACTCTTAACATTTTGTTTCTTTCCAGACTTTTAAAAATTGCATTTCTCTTTATGTGTATGTTTGCATGTATATACACACTAAAAGATGGCAATCAGGAACTCTGTGTATAGCAGAGTGGGAAACTAGATACCCTGAGCTATCCTCTTGTGTAAAACAACTAAAAATGCTTGATAAACTATTTTTTAAAACATTTTAAATTATATCGCTGAACTCACTAGAAAATTAAGGGACATGTGTAGAAGATAGAAAGGGAGTGAAACTGGGAATCTGGAAAGACAAATGAACACTCAGACTGAGTTTTGCCTGAGGGCATGTTTCAAACTCTGATTTTGAGCTTCTCTTTGATAGCTACTTGAGACATCAGTGGAATGACCAACACATCCCAATTTGCCTGGGGTAGCCCTCCTTTATTCATATTGTTACTGCATAATTATTAATAGTACTCTTTTCCGTTCAAAGGTATCCTCATTTGGCCAGTAATTTATATCATCACCCTAGGCATGAACAGCTTGATTTCACTGAGACAAAAGCCTAAAGAACTACCTCAGTGCAAGTCAAAGTAGAAGTAAAGAGGCCGCAAAGGTATCCTCAAAATCTGTTTATGAACACTAGGGAAACAGACATCTCTGAACACACAGCATTCAGAGGCCATTTTGGATAAGACTGAACAGCTGTACACTGCTCGATAATCTCTCAGTGCATCATCTTACAGAGTAGATGTTTATGGTGTTGAAACTGGTTTTTTTTTTTTTTTTTTTGAAAAAAAAAAAACTGAATTAGGTCTAGTATTAGCACTTTAAGAATACAATGATGTGTATACCTATGCAACAAACCTGCATGTTCTGCACATGTATCCCAGAACTTAAAGTACAATAAAAAAAGAACCCAATGATGTGCAATAAAATAAGACTGTCCTTAAAATTGATTTGATGTTGAAAACATTAATGCTGCATGGAATATATATATATACACACACACACATGTTATATATAGGTATATATGTTACATATAATCTAGTTACATATACTTATATATAGGTATATAAAACACCTAAATCTTCAATATTGCTAGCTAGCTATTTAATCTTTACTATGCAATATAAATAAACATAATATATGGCACAAGCGCCATCTATTCTGATGTTCAGAACTACCATGAGAAGGTCAGCTCTCTCCACTTTTGTTTCCTCAGTTTTCCCCAGGAAAGCCTTTGTAGGTTAGAGGAAATCATAAAATACATATCTCTGACAGTAACAAATGAAAAGTAGAGTACCTGCTCATGCTGCTTTTTTCTTGTTTCTTCTGATTCTGCTATGTGTGAAAGAGTCTAATAGAATCATAGAAATTTAGCTTTAGAAGGAACTTTCCTTTATATAATTTTCATGAGGTTTTTTTGAAGAGACATAGTTGAGGTTTTTTTTAAAGAGGTATAGTACTTGATACGGCTTTGATATAGTGTTTTTTTGTTTTTTTGTTTTTTTTTTTAAATTTCAGAGGGTGAAAGAGGAACTGGGATGATGTCAAGCCAACTATAGAGCTACCAACAATTTCTGTGGAAGCAAGAATTTCATTTCCATAATTAGTTAAAATTAACACTAGTAACTCTAAAGAACCAGATTATCATGATTAAAAGTCGAACACTTATGTCCAGATCACAGTAACAAAATATTTAATAAGTAAATATAGTTAGGAAAAAAAAGATTATTTAAAATTACAGCATCTATCTACTTTTGGAGAATGCCAATTATTTTAAGCCATTTTAAAACATTAAAACATTGCATCGTAGTTTAACAATTATAATTTATGTGTGTGCTACTAGATAGTAAACTTGCATGTAAATTTACTTTCCTAAGAATAAATACAAAATAGATATTTTACTTTATCCTAATTTTCTTGTATCCTGATTTTTAAAGTTTCACATATTTTAAAGATTTTGCTATTTCATTGTCCTTCAAAATTATTATTTGTAATGGCTATATTATATCCCACATATTTGACTTGTCTTCTACTTTTAGAGTATTTAATTTTTCAGACTTCTAATTTAAAATTTTGTGATTAATATTGAAATGAATAACCCTATATATAAATCTTTGAATATACCTGATGATTTATTTTAGCTGTGTTAGGAATGCAGTGTCGAATTTGGGGCTGTATTCGACAGGATTTGTGTAGGAAAAATGTAGATGAGAGGGAGTAAGGAAAGATTACAGGAATCCAAAGAATGAAAGAGTGAGAAAGTGAGACACATGCAGAAAGAGAGAACAAACCAACCAAAAAATTTGGAAACATGGAGATAGCCTTATATACCAGTTATCCTGCCTGAAGGTAAATTTAGCTGATAAACGACTTGTAGTACAATTATACTTCCTGCTCTTGTGGGGAAGAGGGAGAAAGGAATAGTAATAGAACAGAGATTTCCCTACTACAGCACAGAGAGACTCAAAAGGACTGTCTTGCTACCTGTTTCCAGATTGTTCTTCAAAGAGATTCTACTCATTTATAGAACTATATGGTAGTACCTTAGAGTACCTAACTCACTCCAGCACAACTAGTTTCAAGTATTTTAGTTAAAAAAAAAGTGGCAATTAGATAAAAATGTGTGCCATTTTTAATTTGCATTTTTCATTACCACTGAAGGTGAAATTTATTTTCATATATTTATGGTCATCTATTTTTAAGCTTTCTATTTTGAATTAATTATAGATTCACAGGAAGTTGCAAGTAAATGTACAAGGAGGTCCTGTGCTCCCTTCTTCACCCAGCTTTTCCCAATGTTAACACGATACATAATTATAGTACAGTATCAACACTAGGAAATCAACATTGGTACAATTCACAGACCTAATTCAGATTTCACCAGTTTTACATGTACTCATGTACATTTATGTATGTCTATGTATGTGTAGTTTTATCTATTCAGTTTCATCACATGTTTAGCTTCATGTAACTTTCAGCACAATCAAGGTACAGGACTTGCTCTACGCATTGATAGCCATTCGCATTCATCTCCCCCATCCCTCACAACTAGCAACCACTAATCTGATCACCATTTTTATACTTTTGTCAATTTTAGAAAATTACATATATGGAATAATTTAATTTTTAATATTTTAATATTATCTTTGTTCAGTCAGCATGAATCCTTTTAAATTCATCTAAGTTTTTGAATGCATCAATAGTTTTAACAATTGGAAATAAAGCTGCTATGAATATTCTTACATATCTTTTCATATGGGCATGACTTGATTTTTCTGGGGTAAATGCCTGAGAGTATAATTGCTGGATCATATGGTTAGCTCATGTTTAGTTTTGTAAGAAGGTGTCAAACTGTTTCTAGAGTGATAACATTTTGCATTCCCATCATCAATGTTCCAGTATCTCTGCATCCTCACCAGCATTTGGTGTTGTCCCTATTTTAATTTGCTTTAGGCATTCTAAGTGTGTTTGGGGTTATTTATTTTGAATGTGTGAATTCCCTCTATTTTGTTCCTGTTTTTCTATTAGATCGTGGATATATTTTGTCTTAAGTTATTAGGAGCTTTTCCTTTATTAAATATATTGACATTGCCATTTGGGGAAGGTTTTTGTTTGTTTGTTTTGTTTTGTTTTTACCAGTCTGTTATTTCCTTAAAGCTTTTTTTGACATACAAAAGTATTACATGTTTAGGTAATCAAATATTTCTTTTCCTTTGCAAATTCTTTTTCTACTTTTATATTTTAAAAGTTGTTATTTGCCAAGAGATTAATTATTCATCTGTATATTCATTTCTATGTTTGGGTTTTTTGTTGTTGTTGTTTATCTTGAATGTATTTGGGTATGTAATTTGAACATCTATCTTGAGTCTTTTGCCATGTAGACAATTATCCCAAATTATTTGAGGCTGGGAGCGGTGGCTCATGCCTGTAATCCCAGCACTTTGGGAGGCCGAAGCGGGCAGATCACGAAGTCAGGAGATCCGAGAACATCCTGGCTAACACCGTGAAACCACGTCTCTACTAAAAATACAAAAACCGTCTCTACTAAAAATACAAAAACCAGCCGGCCCAGCTACTCGGGAAGCTGAGGGAGGAGAATGGCGTGAACCTGGGAGGCGGAGCTTGCAGTGAGCTGAGATCGCGCCATTGCACTCCAGCCTGGGTGACAGAGCGACACTCTGTCTCAAAATAAATAAATAAATAATTATTTGAACAGTTCCTCCATTTTTTTGTCACTACATTATGCACCTATCTTTATCACCCACTCAATTTTTATTTATATTTAATTATGTGTCTGTGAAATGTATGTAGTTCTATTAATGTCTGTCAATTCTTGTGCCAGTACCACTTAGCTGGGATTCTGGCAAGAACTAGATAGCAGACAAATCAAGACTGGGTCCCTTGAGTTTAGATATTTCATGTAAATCAGTGAAAAATGGGAGCTGTGTTTTAATCATCAAATATCAGCATGAAAAAGGTATTTTTTCTTAAGAAAAGGCAAAGACCTGATGTATGTATTGTTATATAGGAGGCTCTGATTACACTTCTAAAGAGGGTCTGCTCATGGGATTGTATACCTTAAATTACGTATCCAGGATGCTTGGCAGTAATCCCCATCTCTTCCTCAGACTAACTCCGAATAGCCCATGGTCATACATGCCTCTTAGAACAGGATTGTGTTCAGTAATTCTTCTCAACAGATCTCTATTACTGATCCAAATTTATACTTCCACAGTGTTGTAACATTTGTATAGGAGTCTTTTAAGGAAGCTAGTGATGTGAATGGAGTACATTAAGGTCCAGAGAACATTCAGGTACATTTCCACAAGAAATGGAATCCATCTTAGGCTTCTGAAATTGCACTCTGAAGCAGTTATGATCTATCACTAACCAACAGTTGAAGGAATAACTCACCCAAGGGCAGAAGAAAGGACTTCAGTTTGTTCTGGTGGTATAATAAGATTGCAGAGACTGCCCCATGGATTTGCAAATACTTACGAAAAATCTTTATTTATTTCTTTTATACAAGACACTATAGATGTGCCACTCAGAAAAAGACATCTTCACCTCTCTAAGTACAGGTTTGAATTTTATTTCACAATTACCAGTGTATAAATGAGGATGTTTTTGGTTGCATATGACTTCTAACCTGACTCAAAATTGTTAAATTATAAAGGTAATTTATAGACTTACGTAACTGAATAATCCAGAGATACTGTGAATTTTACATGGTCTGATTCAGTGACCAAGTAGGATCACCAAGGACCTAGTTTATTTTTGTCTTTCCTCTCTGTCTTCAATGGTGTTGATGTCATCCTAGTGCCAGTTACTCCTTAGGTCAGAGATGGCTGTGAACAACACCTTATGAATATGTCTCCTTGTTCAGGAGACAAGTGGATGTGTCTTACCATTTGCAGTAATAATATGTTTAGGTTTTTGGAAAATGCCAATTGGCTTAAGCAACTCAGAGTTCACCTCCAGAGGTTGGTAGTAAGGTTAATCCTTTGCAAATCATCTAATAGAGAAAGTTCAGGATTCTGTTGCCACGAAGGAGAAAAAAAAAATGGATGCTGGGCAGCAAACCAGAGCTGTCTGCTATACCCATTATTCAGCACTTTAGAGACAGTTTAGAGACAGTTTCTGAAAGAGCCTCTGAAGGATGGTTTGTATTAATACAGCTGGCTGTTTTAGTTGAGCCCTGTAGAGACTCGAAATACTTCTGAATCTCAACAGCTACATATTTATTGACTCTCTGCTATATGCTAAGCAATTTCCTGTCATTGAACATACCCTAGGAAGAATAAAAAGGGGGTGTTTTTCATCAGAGAATACTGAGTTCATTCGGGGTAAAATTTGCAAAACTTGTAAAAAATCTACTCTGTATATGTAAAGTCTTTGTTGGAGAGCTTGGCATTTGACCAACACAAAGGCAGCTGGGCTGTTTTAACTGCTCTTTCCTCTTGAGCCACAGTTGCTTTCTGAGTAGCTACTTCAGTGCTCCTGTCCACAGTCTCAATCTGTACCATGTTCAGAAGCACAGTGGTCATGGTTGAGGTTTTGGATAAATAGGCAGTGTGTCTAGAGGTAGAGTCACTTCATTTCAGCATATGTGTGGCTGGCATAAGTTTTAGGTGTGTGGAAACAAGCATAAGCATTGGCTTATGCTTCATATGGCCCCTGATTTGGCACACTAAGCCTATAGACATATAAGGAGGATAACAATGCTTTTAAACAAAGGAGACAGTTTCCTTGTGTTTTGTGGGATGATGGCATAGATCTCCATCGTGGAGATTTATTTTGTCTCATTTACAGTACGACCTCTCTATCTTGTATGCTTCAGGGAGAGTTAGGAGATTAATGGGGGTTGAGAGTAAGTACGATGGAGATCTATGTGTGTGTTTGTGCCTAACCCATTCTATGCCCCAAGAAGGAGAGCTAGAACCTCTTAGTGAATCTGCTTTGTATGCTCGCTTTGTCAGGGTTCTCCCTTCAGAAAAGGACTTTTGGGCTCCAGATTAGTACTAGTGGTACAGTAGTAGTATTAATAGTAATAGTAGCTGCAACTACCATTTGATAGATCCAGCATGGAACTAGGTGTTTATAGCATATTTTATTGTATCTTCTCAATATACTACAAGTAGGCATTGGTAGTGTCATTTTATTGACAAGGTTTATTGAGAAGGAGGCCGGAACTCTGAGAGATTAAATCATTTGTTAAGTCTGGATATGAATCCATGTCTGTCTCAATTATAAAACTCTTGTGTTTTTATATTTTTTATATTTTTTTATGCAGAGGACTCCTGAACACACATACCCATGGGAAACATTATTCCCTTAAGAGAAAGAGAGAGGAGAGATTTTCCAAGGATTTTCTCCTTCCACCTGAATTCATCTAGTTCTTATTGCGAAGGGAATCCTCCCCACTCCAACCAGGCATCTGGATCCATTGACTGTGCAAAACCAAAGTTTTTTCTCAACTGAGCTGACACCAAGATCCAGTATTCATGGGGATGTAACAGCCTCAGTATGAAATTCTGTCACCTTGGCTCACTTTCCTCCTTCCAATTTGGCTCAAATAAGCTGCTTTTGGTATTCAAAAACCCCTGTAAGCAGGCTTGCATCCCAGCTGTTTTATCAAGGCAATGTATCACTTTTGCCTCTCTGTTAATGAGCAGTAGAAGTAGCTTTCCTCAGCAAATTCTGTTTCTTTTTGTAGACAGACCTGCTGATGTACTGAATATTTTCCTGTTTCCTTCTGTTTTTTTTCCTCCTGGTTATTTAAACAGTTAAAAACCCACACAAGAGTAACATGATGGCAAGCATCCGACAACAACACCTATTTACCAACTAAGATATAGTTTACTTATGCAACCATAGTAACTACTGCTACCTGCTATGTAGCTTACTCTTGAAGTTCATTGTATATTGAAAATAATTTGCATGAAACCACTTAAGGTTACCTCTTAAGTGGCTAGTAACCCTAATCTTCCACCAAGTCTCTCTTTACAGAAGCTTTATTTTTTTTCCTTCTGAAGTTTATGTATGTATTTATTTACTTATTTATTTTGAGACAGAGTCTGACTCTGTCACCCAGGCTGGAGTGCAGTGGCGCAGTCTCGGCTCACTGCAATCTCTGCCTCCGGAGTTCAAATGATTCTCCTGCCTCAGCCTCCGGAATAGCTGGGATTACAGGTGTATGCCACCATGCCTGACTAATTTTTGCATTTTTAGTAGAGACAGGATTTCGCCATGTTGGCTAGGCTGGTCTTGAACTTCTGAGCTCAGGTGATCTGCCTGCCTTAGCCTCCCAAAGTGCTGGGAATACAGGCATGAGCTACCATGCCCAGTCTCTTCTGAAGTTTAAAAGCATGTTTGGATATAACATAATGATAGCTTTTCCTTGCAGCTATTGGGAAGTTCCCAAAAAGATATGTGAGTGTTTTGCACCTCCTTGTTTGTAAAAGTTCAATTTATTGTCTGAAGAAGGTGACTGAAAGAACTACTAAATATTAATAAAGAGCATAAACCTATTATGTGCTAGTTTTATAATATTGACTTACTAGGGGATCTCTGGAAAGACCACAGTGCTGGGGATCAGAAAGTCTGCTGTACTAACAATCAACCATGAGATATTAGACATGTCGCTTCACCTAAATCTCAGTTTTCCATATATTTAAATGTGTGTGGGAGAGGAACAGAGTGAGATCAGATGGTCTTTTCATCTCTAATAGAATCTTCGGTATATATGTCATCTGGCAGGGGACAACCCCATCTCCAGCTCTCAAATGAGAAAGAACAGTATAGAATTATGGGTTTGGAGCTGAGAGAAAGTAGCTTTATGTAATAATTATGAATTCATTTTCTCTTGTTTCTGACTCCACACTTTGCCCTTCTTTGTCATACTGAATCGGGACTGTGAGATGTTTTTCCTTTGCCAGCTGGCTCGTTGTTAGGTTTTACCCATAGAAGACGCTGGGTGGACATTGCAAGGCAAGACAAGGAAGAAGTTTGCCTTATTTCTGTGTTTTGTCTTCCACTGGGATCAGTGTCCCAAGTTACAGTCGCTTTAAGCTTAGTAGCTTTCTCTGATCAGCAGAACTCCACATCTTCTGGCATGATTTTTTGCCACCACAGCAATCGTCTTCACAGTTCAGCTGTGGCCTATGCTCTCCAGCAAGTTTCTCGGCCCCCCAGTGATGGATTGCTTCTGGGGTTCAGAGGTAGCTTTAAACTTCTGACAAGTCTCTTCCCTACTTGCATGCAGTGTGTTTCTCTGGTAGTCATAGCACCTCATTCAGGACTGAATCTCAGCCTTGGGGAGGGCTTCTTCGAAGTTTCCATGTACCTTGCAGCTCCCTCAGCCCTAGAATCCTCCTTTACCGTAGTTAACTAGTATTAGTTAACGATGTGACAATTATTATATTATACTTTTTTGTTTTCAAAGTACAAATGGGGTTTCTGTATGTCCCCTGAATAGCTCCAGAATGATAAATTTAATAATTGTGTGTGTGTATTTTTTAATGACATGTGATAAAGGTCTAAATGAACTAATCACAAACAAAATTTTTGAAGGTGAGATTAGAAAAGAAAACTTAAATGTCTGAAAAATACACGAGCAATGTTTATCCTCACACATAGAATGTGCCCCATTTATATTTGGGCCAACTTTGTTAGCAAAGGGGGACTGAATGTGGAAGAAAGCATAGGAAAATGAAAATAATAAAAACACTTTTATTGAGTTCCAAAACACTGACTTCAGAACAATTAAATTAATAAAGTAGTTTTACTATTTTTTTGAACGGAATGAAAGTCTTTAAAAATTAAATTGTTTTTAACTCATGATTTGTTAACTCAATAAATGTGGTTTCAATTTAACTGCTTTTGAAGTTACTGTTTTTGAACATAATAACAGTTTTTAATTTTTTCCTTTTATTACCTTACTTGTTTTAAAGGCTCTCAATCAAGCTTTTCTCTCTACTTGTATAGCCCCAAGGACCAATTTACAGAGTATCAGTGCCCTGCAGGGAAGCAGGTAGACACTGCCTATGATTTATCTGACACGGTGGTGAAATAGAAGTGAGGACAGTAAATTCCATATGTAGACAAGTATTTCAAGCTTCCAGGTACTCTCTTTACTTCTCAAGTCTCACCTATACATTTCCCCGCCCCTCACTCTTGGCTGATGCCTTTGATTCAAACTGAAATAATCAGAGGCATTGCTCATTTTCCTACCACGAAGCCTACAAAAATATAATCTGTAGTCATATCCTTTTCCCCTCCATCTAATTACCACAGAAAGAAATGAGTTTCTCTTATCAAAAGCCAACTCCTCTACTTACACTCTGGATCCCATCCTCTCTAGCTTTCACGAGACTAATTAAGTCTATTATCAACACTTCCTCTTAAAATGTATTATTTTTGTTAACATAAAAATGAGCTATAATACTTTCTTTTTTTGTCTCCCACTTTTTTCTTTTTTTTTTTCTTTTTTTTAAATTTTACTTTAAGTTCTGGGATACGTGTGCAGAACGTGCACGTTTGTTGCATAGGTATACATGTGCCATGGTGGTTTGCTGCACCTATCAACCTGTCATCTAGGTTTTAAGTCCCACATGCATTAGGTATTTGTCCTAATGCTCTCCCTCCCCTTGCCCTCCACCCACCCCAACAGGCCTCGGTGTGTGATGTCCCCCTCCCTGTGTTCACGTGTTGTCAAGTTTAACTCCTACTTATGAGCAAGAACATATGGTGTTTGGTTTTCTGTTCTTGTGTTAGTTTGCTGAGGATGATGGCTTCCAACTTCATCCATGTTCTTGGAAAGGACATGAACTCCTTTTGTATGGCTGCATAGTATTCCATGGTGTATATGTGCCACATTTTCTTTATCCAGTCTATCATTGATGGGCATTTGGGTTGGTTCCATGTCTTTCCTATTATAAATAGTACTGCAATAAACATGCGTGTGCCTGTGTCAGGATATGAACAGACACTTCTCAAAAGAAGACATTTATGTGGCCAAAAAACATATGAAAAAAGTTCATCATCACTGCTTATTAGAGAAATGCAAATCAAAACCACAGTGAGATACCATCTCACGCCAGTTAGAATGGTGATTATTAAAAACTCAGGAAACAACAGATACTGGCGAGGCTGTGGAGAAATAGGAAAGCTTTTACGCTGTTGGTGGGTGTGTAAATCAGTTCAGCCATTGTGGAAGACAGTGTGGCGATTCCTCAAGGATCTAGAACCAGAAATACCATTTGACTGAACTATAATATTTTCAAACCTCTTGTCTCCATTTTCATCTCACATTTTCTATTGAACCCAATGCAGTGATCCTCTTGCCCATACCACTCCAATGAAGCAGGTTTAGTCAAAATCACAAACTCCCTCCTTGTAACGAAACTTAAAACACATGTCCCAATCCTCATTTTACTCAGCCTTTGTGTGAGTGTTGACCACTCCCTACTCGAAACAGTTCCCTCTCCTGGCTTCTATAACACTATAGTTCCCTGATTGTCTTACTTGATATTTAATTTTAGTTGCTTTGATGGCACTTTTTCTTCTAAATATTGCGGTTCTTCAAGATTTTGTTCATCTCTTTTTTTTCTTTACATTCTTTCCTGAAAGGATTTTCTCAATTCCAATGGATGTAATGACCGTTTGTATGGGCTGAATTGTGACCTCAATAACAAGGGTAGTACCAGTCTGAAGTTAGCAACTGCTGAGCAGATGTCCTCACAAAAGTGTTTGTGTCTGTGTGTAAGGTTGTAATGGCCTGATTCAGTTCTTTCTGTCTGACATTTACATTATCTGTATTTACTTACAAAATCATTCCCCATCTAATTTATACTTTTTGTTACATGACCTACTTAGAGGTTAGCATGAGAGTTGACAGGGTCAAAAGAATACTTGTTTTACCTTTTTGCCAATTTGCTATCTCAGAAATATTTACTAGTTCATTAATGATAAACAAAGTATTTCCAATATATAAGAGTATCTAATTTGTCCATTACATAAATGTTTCTTGAATACCAATCATACATCAGATAATGGGGATATAACAGTGAACACTGACAAGAACAACACTATTCCTGCCCTCAGATAATCTAGAGACCTGAGAGACACAGGTAGGTACAACCACATAGTGAGGAAATTAACGAAAAAAATAAAAATAACATAAGTTCCTGTAGTAGTGCTATAATAAATCAAGTATGCAGGATTTACTGGCAGTGTGGAAGTTGTTACAATTTTCCCAGTTTGTAATATGGAATTCAAAGAGAATAGATAATTATAGATATGTTTTGACCCAGGAATCCCGTTTTTGGAAACAGATCAAGAAAGTGACTAAAAAGGAAAAGAAAATCCTCTTTTGTACAATGATATTTATATCCACACAATCTATAATAACAATTTGGAAATAACAAAAATTCATATGTTTGAGGAATTGTTAAAATAATGATAGTATAATATCTCAGGTTCAGTTTTCATAGGGAATAGATCCAGAGGCTAGGATTCAAGTAAAATTAGTTTATTTGGGAGAGAAATGATCATCAATAGGAAAGTACGGACATGAAACAGGGAAGGCAAAAGATGCATTATCAAGCAGTCACTACTGAGGGTGACTAAAGCTGTTCCATGGAAAACTACGACAATATGTTATGATGTACCTCAGAATGATGCTGTCTGTGTGATAGTGTATGAAGAGTCTAAATGCTAGGAGTCATAGGTTGAGATCTGTTCCATGAGGTTGCTACTTCTTCAGCATTTCCTACTAGCCATGGGCATAGCCAAAACAGCTTTTAGTGGTTGGGGTAGGATGAAGAATATCTCTTATTTACAGATACTGAAACTGACAGTTTTACACAGTCTGGAGCATATTGAAAGGTCAGCTAATGTAACAGTACCATGATATATTTCCATTAAATGTAAAAAAATAGTAAACCCTGTAGATATTTGTAAACAAGTAGAAGAAAAAATTTGTCAAAGAGCTCATTTCTATTCATTCAGTGTGTATAAGCATGGAAATAGTAGTTATGTCATTAGTACATATAGAATCTTACAAAGTATTGAACAGATACTTTTTTAATATTACAAAGGTATATAATTAAAGAAAATGTTCCAGCAATGGTAGCTGAAAAACTCTTCAATTAGACATCAATAAACTGATACCTTTTAAATGCTAACAGTGCTGATACTACAGAGGTAGAATCAATGGAAGTTAGTGGAATCTTGGGTTTGGTAAGGGAAGGGGTAAAAGTCATCAGGATGCACTGAATATTTGTGACTAATCAAATGGATGGATGGCAACATCTTCAACAGTGCTAGAGAATTCAGGAAGATGATCTTATGTTAAGGCAGCAGATTATTAGGTAGAGATGAAGGACTGTGATGTTGTTAGGAGGTTTTCTAAATGTGACATTAAGGCCTTGAGATAGTTACCGAGGACACCAATCTCTGAAATGTAGAGAAATGAATATTGGAGAAAGTTTACAAATAAAGATGAAAATAATGTCACACATGTAGGTTAACACCCCAAAGCATTGAAAAGGTACATAAGGAGGAGAAATGATCCCTCTTAAAGGGAATGGTTTTCTTCTTAATCATTCTAATAATTTTTCTTAACTTTCCTTTTTCCACTAGAGATTAGGAAGACAATCTTTGCTAATTAATTTCCACAATGCAAGTTTTAATGAAAGGAGGTAAAACCCTTGAGGAGGCAAAATAATTAGTAGACACTGTTAGTTTATACATTTTATTCTTATCACAACACAGACATTTGTTGCCTGGCGCCTTGGCTGGCATTAATCTCATCTTGTTTCACTGGACTGTTGCCATGGCTTGGTTTCAACAGAGTCAAGATATCTGCTTGTTTTACTCCTAGATTGTCTCTGATAAAAGGATGAAAGCAATTAAAATTATACAAGAAACTACTTTGTCGCTACTTTCATGGTTTGACTTAAGATGCTCTAGACATTGACGTAAGTAGGCCACAGTGTTTTATTAACCTCAATTAACAAGAAAGCAACATTTCTTTTATTTGTGCCATTAATATGGGCAAGGAAGAAAGAAAGTGCAATAAATTTCTAATTTAAGTTTGGAACCCAGTGAAGGGAGAAAGTTTGAGTTGTGCATGTTTGCAGTTCTGAGTCATGGCCAATTTTTTTTAACATAAGCCATCTGCCAGTATAATACTTTTAATGATACATTTACTTGAAATTCTTTTCACATGCTCCCCTGAGTTCCTGTACTCAAACAGATCAGAAAGAATATTTGGCTTAGGCATTTGGGGCTTCTGTGATCTACTGTCTCCATTGATTTAAGTTGACAATAACCTTCATCATTCAATGTGTCTCCTCAGGGGCTAATACCCGTTTATCTAATCTTTTTATTCCTAAAGATCTTTGATATGGTTTAACAGCAGTACACAAGCTTTGTAAGATGATGTGTTTGAATTTTGCTGAAAAGTTGTGTGTTTCATAAGAACTAGTAAGTGGCCATCTGACATTTTAAATCTTACCAACATTGCTTTTTGAGGGCGGGGGTAGTCTAAATAGAGTCAAAACTTGACTTTCACAGAAGGATTTTCAGAGCTTCACTGACTAGGCTATTTGAAGGAGTAACCTAGTGATTTCCTTTTGTTCTTACTTTTGTTTATCTGTCTTTCTGGATTTATATTATTGATTACATTTAGAATCAGAACATCTACAGTATGTTTCACTTCTTATGTTTTTACTAGTTCTTTATTTACAAATCTCACTTTTTCTCCAATATTTGCAGAACTATTTTTATATCAATTTTATTTTTTTAATTTTCAGTGTATTCAATACTTAACATCAGACTTACTCATTACTTATTTCCCAAACCCTTTCAATGTTTCAGAAGACTATTTCAATACAGGTGTATGTATTTGTTGAACACATAGTTACTAAGGACTTACTTTTTACTAGGTTCAACACTAGGCACTGGAGATGTGGAGATGACTGAGGCACACCTTGTCCTCATGAGAGCAGCATGATATACCGGTAAAGGGTGGACATTTCGGAGTCAAACCTGGATTTGAGTACCAAGTGTGATGGAGAACTTTATATGTCAACTTGGCTAGGCTACAGAGCCTAGTTGTTTGGTCAAACGCCAACCTAGATTTTTCTATGAAGTTATTTTTTTAGATGCAATTAACCTTTAAATCAGTCCACTTTAGACCCTAAGAGCAAAGACTGAAGTTTCTCAAAGAAGAAGAAATTCAGCCTCAATAATACAACGTGGAAGTCGTGCCTGAGTTTCCAGCCTGATTCCCTGTGGAATTCAGACTAAAACTACAACATAAACTCTTGAATTTTCAGCCTCTGGCTTGCCATATGGAATTTTAACTTGCCAACATCCGTCTCTCTCTCTCTCTCTCTCTCTCTGCCCCCTCTATCTCTCTCTCATATATATACATATATATGTTATTAGATATAGATATGAAGCTATATTCTATATCTAATTCCATATATATCTATATATTATATATATTATATAGATATAGCTACCTATCTACATTCATATATTATATGTGTGTGTACATATAGAGAATATATATGTGTATGTGTGTGTATATGCATAGAGATATCTATAAAAATATCTATACCTATATCTACATTATAGGCTATTGTTTATATTTCTCTAAAGAACCCTAACATACCAGCTCTTTTACATACCAGTTAGATGACTTAATTTGCCTCTCTGAGCCTCAGTTTCTTCTTGGTAAATAGATCTTACTAAGGATTAAATGAGTCAATGTATGTGAAAGAAGAAACACTATACCTGACACACATTTTAAGTACTCAACAAATAGTAACTCTAGCTTCATAAGTTGTTTTTAGTAACTAAAGCGTTAGATGTGATATAGGCAGTACTAGTGATAGACATCTCTAGAAGGAAACAGAAGAGAGGAATTATCTAAGTCTTGGGACAGGGTGGTCAGGAAAGGCTTTCTGAAGAAATGGATACTAAAACCGAGACTTAAAGGTTGAATAGAAAGATTCATTCATGTAACTAAATCTGTTCACAAAAGGTATTGTGCACTTATTCTATGCTGGAACAGCTGATGTGCATTGGGACAATGAAAGTAAATAAGATATAGACAATTTATTAGATCTAGAATGACAAAAAAGAGGAAGCTCAGAGAAAATGGATATTCAGGTACCCAAGTAGAACCATGGCTTGTAGAAACTAATTCAGGTGTTGAAGCTGACTCTGGAGAGGACATATGGCTTTTCAGCTGCCGTGTTTTAGTAGCATCCCTATCCTAGTTGTGCCTGAGTCATAGGACCAGACTCTAAAGGAATGATTTAATTCTAATTCCAGAAAAAGGTAGGGGTAATGGAGGGTTGAATTAAGTTTCTGCCCACACTCCTGCCCCACTATTAAGGCAATTCTAACAGAATCAGAGTAGTTGAGAGAAATAAAAACTGGATTGAGAGGTTTTCACCCAGATATAATAGGTCTTCTAGAATAAAGTAAAAGAAAGAATAATGGTTAAAAATATTTAAAGATATAGCTAAAAAAAAAACCACAACTGAAGAAAGATTTGAGTCTATTACTCAACCACAACAGTATTGTGCAGAACATATTAATGTGTATACATATAATTATATGTGACACACACACATATTATTGCATTGAACAGGATCTACTTATGGTATGAAATAACAAAACAACTTGACTTTATTTTTGCCTCTTACTGATTTTTTAAATTTAGCGGGTGTGTCATTTCTCTTCAAGTAGAAAAGAACTCTAGATAGTCCCACTACTTTTCTGATTATCCTTAGGTAAATAAAAGCTGATTATCATGTTCGTCATGAAGCACTATATAAATTCAGAAATTATAATGTTAATTTTCATAGAATAATTGGCATATCGATGTTCATATTTAGAACTTTCCCATCTCCTTTTTCTAGGACTTTGTAGTGGAAAGCCTACAGTCATGGATAGAGGGTGGGTATAGGAGGCTTCATTTCTCGTTCTTTTTCATATTCTTCCTTAAGGTTGGAATACACTGAGGAGAGCATTAAGAGGAGAAAACTTGTTCTTACTTGACGGGCTGCATAGCTCATTGGCCTGGAATATTTTAGAGCTCTTTTTTCCATGGTGCACTTTTCCGAGTTCATCAGACCTTGCTCCACCTCACCCCCATCATTAAGAATGTATCATCTGACATTCTCTTTGTACAACTAAATGAATTTCTATTTCTGTTGGCCACTTACTACTAAACCTCCTAGGAATCCGAAGGTCTATATCCAACTTTTTCCTGCTGAGGTTAATGTCAATTATAGTAAAATATAATTTATTTTATCATATACTGTATTTTCAAATATTTTAAGTTTTGAAAAATTTTTACCAAGGAAAAATATGTGGGCAAGTGAATGCTCTGGATTATTGTTTAATGATATATTTCCATATGTTAATATTGATTGTATATAAATGGCTTTTGAGTTAAATAAGTTTGAGAAATGTTGGGCAAAATAGAGCAGGCTTATTTTCTGTACAGCTTCCCAGAGCTTTTAATGCATTTTGCTGAGCATTAGCTATGTGACTTTAGGTAAATCACTTAATCTCTCTGTGCTGTTTCATCATTTGAAATAGGGACGAGATAATACTTACCTGATAGCATTGCTGCACAGATTAGATTACATGATGCATATGAGGTACTCAACTTAATGCCTGGCCGATAGTAAGCCCTTAAAATTGGTAGTTATTGATATTAGTTATGATGATCATGCCTCCTGCTGCTGCAGCTAAAGTGTTCCAGAAGCTTGGTCATAGAAACCTTCCCCCAGAGAATGTCCCTGGACTCATGTTCTGCAGAACATACTTTCGGAAATACTGTACTCTCTCTCTCTTTCCTTTTTTTCAACTCTGCTGTCTGTGCTTTGCATCTTCAAAAACTGAAATAGCACATAGAAAACTTCTTTAACTTGGAAATTGAGCGTTTTCAGTTATTTCCATTTGGCTTTTATTTGATGAAATATATGATTATTGAAAATTACCTTTACCTGTCAAGGATGTCATATTGAGCCCCTCCATAATCTTCACACAGCAACTGGCTATGCCCATTATGAATTCTGTAGTAGTCTATGAAAAAATTTACTTGCTGATGGCCGCTTTGGAGCTTCTAAGGCAGTTCCACAACATTGCAATTGGTTTTCAAGCATAGCAGCTTGTGTATATTTCACTCACCCTGGAAATTACGAGAATTTCCATAAACTGTCTCTTCAGATCTGGGAATGTCTAAGGATTAGGAATCCTTCTCAGGCAAAGGATCAACAAGTTTTGTATCCCTCAACTGTCACCCCCTTTTCCTAGATTCTTTTCTCCAGCTAAAGTTATAATTGATATAAGAGGAGAACTGCTTTCCCAGTGTTTGATTTTGAAACCTACTTGGAGAAAATCACTGAAAAATTAAGAAAGAAATTCATGAGTTTTGAAAGAAATGAGCAACATTAGAAGCTGCTGTGCAACTGAAAGCATCCTGCACCTAACTCTTCTCTTGGTGCCCTATGGCTCTACAGATGATGGTGCCTGTGGGTATGTTGAGGAGGAGAAAGAAAGAAAAGAAAAAAAAATACAAGGCTGCGCTCTTAGTATCTGTTTACTAATTAAAAACTGTGGCTTCTAGGAAGCCAAAATGTGATGTAACAGACATGCAAGAATCAGGAGATCTGGGTTTGATGCCTGACTTAATTCTGTCATTGAACATCTTGTGACTTCCTCTGTGTTTATAAAAGGAAGATTATTATTACTTGAATTTCATATATTTTAGCCACTGAATCAACAAGGTGAATTGCTTTTGAGATGTAAGCAATATTTTAAAGTTAGCTTTCTTCTATAAAATGTACACACTAAAATTTTTGCAGGGGAGAAAAAAAGGCAAATTAAACCAAACAATAAAAATATATATTTGGTGTCCTTTAAGTCATAAGTTTGATAGTGACAAACTAGCCATAATTTACCCTGAAAATTCTCTAATTATTGGAGGAAATTGGCCCTTTGTACATGACGTATATGCAGGTGTTTTTCTTTTCTGCCTACCAGTTTCCTTATCTAGAATATGTTAAAGAGATATACTAAGAAATTTTCCAGCTCTAATATTCTTTAAATCTTGACTTTTTCAATCCATTGTGTGAACACTATGTCCAGGTTTTTTTTTTTCTGACCAATGAAAAACTGTATAAACACAAAAATTAAGTGATTATCTCTAACACACCTCCAATTTAACTACCTCTGTATTCCTTACCTCAATTAATAGCATTTCCTTCCCCCACATAAGCCAGCCGCATGTAGTCATTCACTCTTCCTTCTCTCTCTTACCCTAAATTCCAGTAGCTGTCAAGTTCAGTAAAATCAACCACAGTAATGTTTGTCTGCACTCTCATGACCCTGATATTTTCTATATTTAATTTAATCACTTTTTCAAAATATCTGGTTGATCATGCCTTTCCTTTGCTTAAAACTCATTACTAAATCCTCCTTGTTTCAGGGATAAATCTTAAACCCAGTAACACCTCCTACAAGGCCCCTAGAAATCTGCCTCTCCATGCCTATCTCCATATCTTGTGTCAGGTCCCTACCCTAAAGTTATATAGTAGGCTGAATAGTTCCCTGCAGAGCCATTCATGCCCCAATCTCTGAAATCTGTGAATATGTTCCCTAATATGGCAGAAATGATTTTGCAGATGTGATTAAATTAGGAAGTTTTAGATGGAGATTTTCCTGGATTTTCTGGGTTGTTCTGTTGTAATCTCAAAGGTTCTTATAAGAGGAAGGGAGGAGGGTCAGCTAGAGACAGAGCAGTGATGACAGAAGCTGAAATTGGAGTGATGCAGTGCATGTATCCAAGGAATGCCAACAACCTTTAGAAGTTGGGAAAGGCAAGAAATAAATTCTTCCCTAGAACTTCCAGAAAAAAATGCAACCTTTCTACCTTTCTGGGACTTTGAATTTTATCTCTTTGAGACTCATTTGGGATTTCTGGCCTACAGAGCTATAAGACAGAAAACTCCCATTCTTCAAACAAAAGCTGTTATCCTTGTGGTAATTTGTTAGGGAAGCAGTAAGAAATAATACAAGATACCTGACGTGGATCACCTTGTATAGCATTTTTCCTTAATTTTACCAATAGCATTGAGACTATTTACATTAATAGTTTATCTTTGAAACTAAAGTTCAAAAACTCTTAAATGTGCATTGGACTATGCCTAAGAAGAAACAGTTTTATATTAGTATACCATGGCAGAAACCAGATTGGATTGGAAAAAGAGAAAACAAAACTGAGTATTACTAAACTGTTGTCACAGAAATCTTCTATAAGCATAAACAAATCTCTTCTCTTAAAATTATTTCAAACTCTTCTGAATCTAATATATTTATAGTCTATACCTGCAAAGTACTTAGATAAGTTATTTTAAAAGTCCTAGGCATGAGAATTAATCACTATATTTATCCTTGACTTTGAGATTTTTAGTTTCTCTATCTCTCTCTATATATACATCTCTCTTTCCCTGTCTCTCTTTCCTTTAAAGCATATAAATGAAATTGAAATACAGATCTAGGAATTGAATAGAAGAAAGGCATTTGGAATAAGGAAAGACAGAAAGAAATGTACTTTTCCTACTTTATTTCTCTAGCTTGCACGGGCAAAATAAATTTGCCAAGTCACCAGTTCTGAAAAGTAGATGGGCTATCACATTAATCTCAGAAGGAATATATCCCACAGACCTAGTTACTCAAACTTTATATACAAGAATAAATTAGCAATGTGATCTCTAATGAAGACTGTAGAATAAATAATTCCAGTAGCATAGTTTTGTTCTTAAATCCTAGAGCTAGTCATGGAATTAAAAGTGTTTATCTGAAGTTACCTTGAACCACATAAATACAGAATTATCTATTTTTTTTTAAAAAATCAATCCATACCTATGGCAAGTTAGATAACATTAAAGGAGCCTTCATCATCTTTTATCATCTTGATTTTATCCTGAAGTATTAAATCATCTGGCATTCATTCTTCGATTTTAAAGGGCTTGAAACATTGTGACCAGCAGAATCTACCGCAATTTATATTTTAATTTTGGATATGTGCTATTATATTCGAAAAGAATCAATAAAAGAGTACTTTTTAAAAACTGAAACTGTAACTACAGGGTATATACATAAGATATATGCATTTTAGTAGGACCTCCCTCTAAAATTCTAATCAATCAACATGTAAATCGTGACCTCCTGGAAAGCACATTTTAGACATCTTTGCACCTTCAGCAAAGTGTGGAAATTCAGTAAACGTATACTGTGTTATACTGAATATTTTCCATAGGTACAGCATTATGCTATCTGCTCTCTAAACTACCTAGTTGCAACACCCAATGATACCTATTTTTAAGAAGCACACAACATAGTTGTGGATGAAATAGGTTTTAGGCTTTACTTTATCAAATGCTTAATATGTCCTAGTCATACTCTCGTGATGATAAGCATGTGTGAAATATGGGGTGGATAGTAGGACAAGAATAGACCAGAAAGTATCCATAGATGGGTGAATTAACAAAAAATAGACACAAATTTGTGTCACATAAAATTACTTTATATCACAATATTTATTTGGCACATTGATAGTTGACCTTATAAGCATTAAGCATCTTTTATTTAACTATTATATTCAACTTAATTTTAATGTCAAGTGTATTTTGATGTTTGGAATATGCCATTTTAATACTTGAAAAAAAGTCATAAATGATGTATAAAATTTTGTATTTGGAATATCTGAAATATTAAATATTCCAAATATTCAAATAGTCAATTTCATGTAGACACAGTCATAAAATTTTCAAAATATATTTCATTTATTTTTTATTCAAGAAATATTTATGATATCCTTTCCATAAATTTTGTTTTAGTATATTAACTGTCAACAACAGCTATTTTATTTTATTTTATTTTATTTCATTTTAAGTTCCAAGATACACATGCAGAGCATGTAGGTTTGTTACATAGGAATACATGTGCCATGGTGGTTTGTTGCACCTATCAACCTGTCATTTAGATTTTAAGCCCCGCATGTATTAGGTATTTGTCCTAATGCTCACCCTCCCCTTGCCCCCAACCCCTGACAGTCCCCAGTGTGTGCTGTTCCCTTCCCTGTGTCCATGTGTTTGCACTGTTCAGCTCCCACGTATGAGTGAGAACATGTGGTATTTGGTTTTCTCTTCCTATGTAAGTTTGCTGAGAATGATGGTTTCCAGCTTCATCCATGTTTCTGCAAAGGACATGAACTCATCCTTTTTTATGGCTGCATAGTATTCCATGGTGTATATGTCCCATATTTTCTTTATCCAGCTTATTATTGATGGGCATTTGGGTTGGTTCCATGTCTTTGCTACTGTAAATAGTGCTGCAATAAACATACATATGCATGTGTCTTTACAGTAGAATGATTTATATTTCTTTGGGTATTTACTCAGTAATGGGATTGCTGGGTCAAATGGTATTTCTAGTTCTAGATCCTTGAGGAAACGCCACACTGTCTTCCACAATGGTTGAACTAATTTACATTCCCACTAACAGTGTAAAAACATTCCTATTTCTCCACAGCCTCACTAGCATCTATTTCTTGACTTTTTAATAGCCATCATTCTGACTGGCGTGAGATGGGGTATTTCATTGTGGTTTTGATTTGCATTTCTCCAATGACCAGTGATGATGAGCATTTTTTTCATGTGTTTGTTGGCCATATAAATGTCTTCTTTTGAGAAGTGTCTGTTCATATCCTTTGCTCACTCTTTGATGTTTTTTTGTTGTTTGTTTGTTTGTTTGTAAAATTGTTTAAGTTCCTTGTAGATTCTAGACATAAGACGTTTGTCAGATGGGTAATTGCAAAAATTTTCTCCCGTTCTGTAGGTTGCCTGTTCACTCTGATGCTAGTTTCTTTTGCTATGCAGAAACTCTTTAGTTTAATTAGATCCCATTTGTCAATTTTGGCTTTTGTTGCAATTGCTTTTGGTTTTTTCGTTATGAGGTCTTTGCCCATGCTTATGTCCTGAATTGTATTGTGTAGGTTTTCTTCCAAGGTTTTTATGGTTTGGGGTTTTATATTTAAGTCTTTAATCCATCTTCAGTTAACTCTTGTATAAGGTATAAGGAAGGGGTCCAGTTTCAGTTTTCTGCATATGGCTAGCCAGTTTTCCTAGCACTATTTATTAAAGAAGTCTTTCCCCATTGCTTGTTTTTGTCAGGTTTGTCAAAGATAAGATGGTTGTAGATGTGTATCATTATTTCTGAGGTCTCTGTTCTGTTTCATTGGTCTATACGTCTGTTTTGGTAACAGTACCATGCTATTTTAGTTACTGTAGCCTTATAGTATAGTTTGAAGTCAGTGTGATGCCTCCAACTTTGTTCTTTATGCTTAGTATTGTTTTGACTATACAGGCCTTTTTGAAAGAAAAAATTTTATGGAATTTAAAGTAGTTTTTTTCTAATTCTGTGAAGAATGTCAATGGTAGTTTGATGGGAATAGCATTGAATCTATAAATTACTTTGAGCAGTATGGCCATTTTCACAATATTGATTCTTCTTATCTATGAGGATGGAATGTTTTTCCATTTGTTCACATCTTCTCTTATTTCCTTGAGCAATGGTCTTTAATTCTCCTTGAAGAGGTCCTTCATATCTGTCATAAGCCATATTCCTTGGTCTTTTATTCTCTTTGTAGCAACTGTGAATGGAGTTCATTTATGATTTGGCTCTCTGCTTATCTATTGTTAGTGTATAAGAATACTTGTGATGTTTGCACATTTGTTTTGTATCCTGAGACTTTGCTGAAGTTGCTTATCAGCTTAAGGAGTTTTGGGGCTGAGACAATAGGGTTTTCTAAATATAGAATCACGTCACCTGCAAACAGAGACAATTTGACTTCCTCTCTTCCTATTTGAATATCCTTTATTTCTTTCTCTTGCCTGATTTCTCTGGCCAGAACTTCCAATACTATGTTGAATAGGAGTGGTGAGAGAGGGCATCCCTGTCTTGTGCCAGTTTTCAAAAGGTATACCTTCAGCTTTTGCCCATTCAGTATGATGTTGGCTATGGGTTTGTCATAAATACTATTTTGAGATATGTTCCATCAGTATCTGGTTAAGAGTTTTTAATATGAATGGATCTTGAATTTTATTGAATGCCTTTTCTGCATCTCCTGAGATAATCATGTGGTTTTTGTCATTGGTTCTGTTTATGTGATGGATTACATTTATTGATTTGCATATGTTGAACCAGCCTTGCATCCCAGGGATGAAGCCAACTTGATTGTGGTGGATAAGCTTTTGGATGTGCTGCTGGATTCGGTTTGCCAGTATTTCATTGACGATTTTCACATCAATGTTCATTGGGGATGGTGGCCTGAGTTTTATTTTTTGTTGTTTCTCTGAGAGGTTTTGGTATCAGGATGATGCTGGCCTCATAAAATGAGTTAGAGAGGAGTCCCTCCTTTCAGTTGTTTAGAATAGTTTTAGAAGGAATGGTACCACCTCCTCTTTGTAACCCTGGTAGAATTTGGCTGTGACGCCATCTGCTCCTGGGCTTTTTTTGGTTTGTAGGCTATTAATTACTGTCTCAATTTCAGAACTCGTTATTGATCTATTCAAGAATTCAACTTCTTGCTGGTTTAGTCTTGGAAGTGTGTATGCGTCTAGGAATTTACTTCTTTTAGATTTTCTAGTTTACTTGTATAGAGACATTTATAGTATTCTCTGATGATAGTTTGTATTTCAGTGGGGTCAGTGGTGATATCCGCTTTGTAACCTTGTTTGTGTCTATTTGATTCTTCCCTCTTTTCTTCATTAGTTTAGCTAGTGGTCTATCTAATTTGTTATTTTTTTCAAAAAAAAAAAAAAGATCCTTGAATTATTATGTTTGGAGGGTTTTTTGTGTGTCTGTCTCCTTCAATTCTGCTCTGATCTTAGTTATTTCTTGTCTTCTGCTAGCTTTTGGTTAGAATATGCTCCTTCAGCTCAGCAGAATTTGTTGTTACCCACCTTCTGAAGCCTACTTCTGTCAATTCATCCATCTCATTCTCCATCCAGTTTTGCACCCTTGCTGGAGATGTGTTGCGATCATTTGAAGGAGAATAAACATTCCGGCTTCTGGAATCTTCAGTGTTTTTGTGCTGGTTTTTCCTTATCTTCACGGATTTATCTACCTTTCACCTTTGAGGCTGATGACCTTTGGATGAGGTTTTTGTGTATGGGGATGTGTTTTCTGTTGTTGTTGCTTTCTGTTTGTTAGTTTTTCTTCTAACAGGCTCCTCTTGTGCAGGTCTGCTGCAGTTTGCTGGAGGTCCACTTCAGACCCTGTTTTTCTGAGTATCACCAGTGGAGGCTGCAGAACATCAAAGATTGCTGCCTGATCCTTCTTCTAGAAGCTTCATCCCAGAGAGGCACTGGCCTGATGCCAGCCAGAGCTCTCCTGTATGAGGTGTTTGTCGACCCCTGTTGGGAGGTCTCTCCCAGTCAGGAGGCATGAGAGTCAGGGACCTGCTTGAGGACGTAGTCTGTCCCTTAGCAGAGCTGGTACACTGTACTGGGAGAATCCCCCTTGTAAGGATCAGGCACTCTTTTCAGAGCCGGCAGACAGGAAAGATTAAGTCTGCTCAACATGTGACCCTGCAGCTGCCCCTAACCCTAGGTGCTGTGTCCCAGGGAGATGAGACTTTTGTCTGTAAGCCCCTGACTGGAACTTCTGGATTTCCTGCAGATATGCCCTGCACAGTGAAGAGGAATCTGGAGAAGCAGTCTGGCCACAGCTACTTTCCGGCACTGTGGTGAATTCTGCCCAGTCCAAACCTCCCAGTCTTAACTTAGCACTGTAAGAGGAAAACCACCTACTAAAGCCACAGTAATGGTGGTCGCCCCTCCCCCTACCAAACTCCATTGTCCCAGGCTGACTCTAGACTGCTGTGCTGGTGTGTCCAGAATTGGTGGGTTCTTGGTCTCGCTGACTTCAAGAATGAAGCCGCAGACCCTCGCAGTGAGTGTTACAGTTCTTAAAGATGGTGTGTCCGGAGTTTGTTCCTTCAGACGTTCAGCTGTGTCTGCAGTTTCTTCCTTCTGGTGGGTTCGTTGTCTTGCTGACGTCAGGAGTGAAGCTGCAGACCCTCGTGGTGAGTGTTACAGCTCATAAAGGCAGCACAGACCCAAAGAGTGACCAGCAGCAAGATTTATTGTAAAGAGCGAAAGAACAAAGCGGGTGGAAGAACAAAGAACAGTGTGGAAAGGGACCCCAGCAGGTTGCTGCTGGCTGGCTCCAGAAGCCTGCTTTTATTCCCTTATCTGGCCCCACCCACATCCTGCTGATTGGTCCATTTTACAGAGAGTTGATTGGTCCATTTTACAGAGAGTTGATTGGACCCTCTTGACAGGGTGCTGATTGGTGCGTTTACAATCCCTGAGCTAGACATAGAGTGCTAGACAGAAAAGTTCTCCAAGTCTCCACTAGGTTAGCTAGATACAGAGTGCCCATTGGTGTATTTACAAACCCTGAGCTAGACAGAGTACTGATTGGTGTATTTACAAACCCTGAGCTAGACCCAGAGTGCCAATTGGTGCGTTTACAATCCTTTAGCTAGACACAGAGTGCTAGACAGAAAAGTTTTCCAAGTCTCCACTAGGTTAGCTAGATACAGAGTGCTCACTGGTGTATTTACAAACCCTGAGCTAGACACAGAGTGCTGATTGGTGTATTTACAATCCCTTAGCTAGACATCAAAGTTCTCCAAGTCCCCACCAGACTCAGGAGCTCAGCTGGTCTCACCCAGTGTATCCCGTACTGGGGCTGCAGGCCAATCTGCCCGCCAGTCCCGTGCCATGCGCCGGCACTCCTCAGCCCTTGGGTGATTGATGGGACTGGGCCCCGCAGAGCAGGGGGAGCACTCATTGGGGAGGCTTGGGCCTCGCAGGAGCCCACCACGGAGAGGGGGGATCGGACATGGCGGGCTGCAGGCTGCAGGTCCAGAGCCCTGTCCCTCGGGGAGGCAGCTGAGGCCCAGTGAAAATTCGAGAGCAGTACACACCAGCCGGCAGTGCTGGGGGACCTGGCACAACCTCAGCAGCTGCTGGCCTGGGTACTAAGCCCCTCACTGCCCTGGGCCAGCAGCCCGGCTAGCCGCTCCAAGTGCAGGGCCCTCCGAGCCCCTCCCGTGACTGCCAGAACTCAGGCTGACCTGTGAGCACCGCGCCTGGCCCCAGTTCCCACCCGCGTCTCTCCCTACACACCTCCCCATCAAGCAGAGGGAGCCAGCTCGGGCCTCCGTCAGCCCAGAGAGGGGCTCCCACAGTGCAGTGGCGGGCTGAAGGGCTCCTCAAGTGCTGCCAGAGTGGACACCGAGGCCGAGTAGGCGCTGAGAGTGAGGGCTGCTAGCACATTGTCACCTCTCACTGGCAGTGAGAATTTCAAACCAGTGGTTCTTAGCTTGCTGGGCTCTGCGGGAGTGGGACCTGCTGAGCAAGACTCTTGGCTCCCTGGCTTCAGCCCCCTTTCAGTGAGAGTGCACAGTTCTCCTGTCTCAGTGGGGTCTAGGCACCACTGGAGTATGAAGAAACTCCTGCAGCTCAGTGCCTGACCAAATAGCTGCCCAGTTTTGTGCTTGAAACCCAGGGCCTTGGTGGTGTAGGCTCATGAGGGAATCTCCTGATCCACAGATTGCAAAAATCCATGGGAAATGCATAGTACCCCCGGCAGGTAGCGCAATCCCTCACCACTTGACTTGGCTTGGGGAGGTAGGTCCCCTGGCTCTGTGCACTTCCTGGGTGAAGTCACACCCCACCCTGCTTCTGCTTGTTCTCCATGGGTCGCACCCACTGCCTAACCAGTCCCAGTGAGATGAACTGGGTACCTCAGGTGGAAATGCAAAAATCATCCACCTTCTTCATTGGTCTTGCTAGGAGCTGCAGACCAGAGCTGTTTCTATTCAGCCATCTTGGCCCCTTCTATCAGCAACAGCTATTTAATAGGTACATTATTAAATCTACTATGACTCTAATGTAGAAAATGTTAAAACATCAGTGTATACAATGCCAGTCAACTGATTTGATTTACTGGTAGGAGAATAGAATGTGATGGCAGAAAGTAACCTTAGAAACTATCTAGTGTAAAATTCTTCCATATTCTAGTTTTGCAGATGAGGAACTTGAGGGCCAGAGAGAAGTAACTTAGCCAAGATTATACAAGAAAGCAGGTGTCAGAGTCAGAGCTAGGTCCTTGCTTTCCTGACTTCCTGATCATTGTGTTTTTAACTCTGTTGAGCTGCCTGCATATATATGTATATATATTTCTCCATTGTCTGAATTAACCCTTTTTTATTTTGATATTGTATGTACACAACCCAAGAAAAGGAGCTAAAATGAAAGTGTGCTACTTTGAGACTCAACATTTGAACTATGTTTGGATACCATAGTGGATGGGTGGAAGGGAGTGCTGGGAAGAAATTACCCATGAATATCTCACTTCTGCATGATTCAAGTCCTCTGAGCATTTGCAGTCAAGTTAAGAATGTTTGTGTAAGGAGAAATTCTAGGATAGAAAGCATAGAAATATCTCCCTCTCTGGAGGCAGTTGAGCATAATAAAGATGAAGACCTCATCTTCTTCTCCACATAAATATTTGCTTACCCAGAGAAAAGATAACGTTTCTCTCTTTCTAGAACCACATAATACCAGACTTGCCTAAGTTTGGGGTTTCTCTCCTGTGATGCAACCTATTGCATGTGCAGGTCACATTTGACTCAGTGTCACCCCATGAAGATTGGGGATTAAAAATTTAGTGCTAAGATATTGCTATGACTGCTACTTCTGTTGTAAGTAAGAAATGGTGTTTGTCTCTGATCCAGTGGTCTAGTATCAAATATATAGGTAACTTACTAGTTTTGCAGGTAAAATCTTAGAGCCTTTAGTTTCTAACTTAACAGGCAGATGGAGTTGAATTGTTGCCATAATATTCAAATTAGCTTCTACTAGTAATGAAATACACTATAAATACCCAGGAGAATGCAAGTGTCTCTAAGTTGCAGAACTGTTAGTTTTTTCCCCATCAGTCACTTACAGAAATATTTTCAATTACATTGCCTAGTTGTCTGTATCTAATTGTACAGCTCAGATGGTCAAAGTGTTCTTTGGGGATAAATGAAACAAAGTGGTATTCTTTGAATTTATGCCTCTGACATTAAATAACTGCAATCATTTATACCAGTGGCAAAATTGCTTTCTATAAAAATCTTAGATATCACTAGCCAAACCTACTTTGAAATTTGTAGTTGGTGAAGGTCTAAATTTTCCAACTTTTATAAGGACCAAATGGTTGGAATGAAAGTAATTTAGAGTAAGGCTGATGGACAAACACATTAAAAATGTTTAAAGTACTTCTAGAGACACTGCTGTAGTTTGAGTTAGTACTTACACATAATTGCATCATCATGACACTGCCAAAGTCCTTGTAAGAGATAATCTATAGATGTGCAGATGTACCAGAGTGTAGAATCTCCAACAAGGAAGGTGATCTTCCTGCTTTTTTTTTTTTTTTTTTTGCTGGCCAAATTACATCTGGAGTTTTTAGCTCAGTTCTAGCATGACATCTTAAAAGCGATACTGATACAGGAAATGTGCCTACAGCATAAGTAGCAAACAATCAGCCAGGATGAACCACTGTTAACTCTCAAAACCACCCTGTGGTGTAAGTGGCATTATTACCATATGAGAAGGAGAATATCAGGGTGCTTACCAAGAACACAAAAGTTAGTGAATGGAAAAGTTGGACTGAAGCTCAGATATTCTGGGTCTAAGTCATCTTAGGTTGCTTTCATTATTTTTGGTCTGAACACTATCGTAAATATATAAAGAAAAAATTAACCTGTGTAGGCATTATGATATCATGGAAATTATTATTATTTGCAGTCTGAATGCTTGTTTTTGAGTATTGGTTATTCTGCACATACATATATATTTTTAATCTGTGGAAGTTATTTGAAAAACGTGGCATTTAAAGAGTTTGCTACACCAGTAATAAGTGATAGCAATGAAAATAGAATCCAGGTCCTGACTCTTAGTCCATGCTTCTTGCTATTACACCATGCTGATTATGTTTAAATTATTTTAGTCATGGTATATTCTGTTTTACATCTTCAAACTCCATGTGCTTATGTTTTCACAAATACACAAGGTAGAAGAAAAATTCCAACCCAAGAATGAAGTTCTCCTAATAGGGTTGATAAAACACCTAAAATTTTATTCAAAAAAGGCCTGAAGTTTATTACTTGCAGATACAAGTGAGTTTTTATTTTTTAATTTTTTTTTTCCTCTTTTGAGACAGAGTCTCGCTCTGTTGCCGAGTCTCGAGTGCAATGGCATGATCTTGACTCGCTGCAACCTCTGCCTCCCAGGTTCAAGTGATTCTTCTGCCTCAGCTTCCCGAGTAGCTGGGATTATAGGCACCTGCCACCACACCCGGCTAATTTTGGTATTTTTAGTGGAGACGGGGTTTCACCATTCTGGCCAGGGTGGTCTCGAACTCCCAATCTCAGGTGATCCACTCGCCTCAGCCTCCCAAAGTGCTGAGATTACAGGCGTGAGCCACCGTGCCCAGCCGTGATTTTTGATTTTTAAGAATGATCTATGCATGTGGGAACTTATCATTTGGCTTGGGGAGTACTGGTTAAATTACATTACATATCCATAATTGGCTAATTTTTCAAATTCATTCATGATCGCTTTTTATACCTTTTTGTAGATAATTTAATTTACAGATAATTTCTTTCCTGAGATATTTTCCAATAGCTTAATTTAAATATAATTGGTTTTCATTAAGGACAAATGCACTTTGATCTCAGGAGAAAAGGATATTGTTTTCATATAATTTGTTCCATTTGAATTTGAAATGCACCCACTGCTAGAATAATAAATATTCAGATATGAGTTGAAAAACATTCCTTATTTAAAACTCCGCATATAACAAAATGTAGTTACGCATAGCATGTTTAGTTCCTTTCCATGGAGATTTGTATTGCAAATAATAATAATAGATTTTATATACATAAGATACAGTTCTGGGTAACAAATAGGTGGTTTAGGAACAAAGGGAATTTAGATTAAATTGGAAATAAGACCCATTTATTGTCCTCACAGATAAGACAGGGAGACAGGCCTGTAAACAATGTAAATGTAAATTTTAAAGTATAAAGAGCCTTGAATGGCAAGCCAAAGAGCAATCCAATATTTGCAAACAGCAGAATAATGTGAACACAGTTTATTTTTGAAAAAAAAATTATCTGGTGGCTGATTATGAGGTAGAGATGAGAAAACTGCATTAGCATGACACTGCCAAAGTCCAAATAAGAGGTAATCTATACATGTGCAGATGTACCAGAGTGTAGAATCTCCAACAAGGAAGGTGATCTTCCTGCATTTTTTCTTTTTTTTTTTTTGCTGGCCAAATTATATCTGGAGTTTTTAGCTCAGTTCTGGTGTGACATCTTACAAACAACGCTGATACAGGAAGTGTGTCTACAGCATGGGTAGCCAACTCATATGCTTTCGGGAACCAAGCAAGTAACAGAGGAGAGGAGCATTTCAAGTATACAGGCACATGTGCACACTTGGGGAGTTGGGGATTGATGGACTGGGGTCACAGAGATGCAGGCTCAATTGTCTACCTTTTTATAGAAAGATGACAAATTCAATTTTCATGTGTAATCTACTGATTTTTAAATCCTGGGTCACTTTATTTTTTTATTTTTATTTTTATTTTTTAACACGGTACAAGTAAAACAAATTTTTCTGTAGACCCCACTTTGCAACATCTGCTTTAAAGATTCTGGAACCTGTCATGAAGAATGTTTAGAAGAATTAAAACTTTTACAGTACTGAAAAGAAAGCTGATTTGGGACAGTGCTAAAAGGGTGGCAGAATTTGAGATCTACCTTCAAACAGTCAAGGGCTATCATGGGTGAAGGAGTGAGCAGTTCTGTGTGGCTTTTTAAGGCACATAGGTGGCTATTTCAGGAAGACTGATTTCAATTACAAAGAGAAAGTGCTTTGGAATGTCCAGAGTTCTGTAAAATTGAAAACAGTCTGCTTTGGAAAGCAGTAAGCTCACTGTTACTGGACGTGCTTAAGCAGAGAAAAGACCATTTCATGAGTATGCCATTGAGAGAGTTTATTCTATAAGAATTTATTTCGGGCCGGGCGTGGTGGCTCAAGCCTGTAATCCCAGCACTTTGGGAGGCCGAGGCGGGTGGATCACGAGGTCAGGAGATCGAGACCATCCTGGCTAACATGGTGAAACCCCGTCTCTACTAAAAAAATACAAAAAACTAGCCGGGCGTGGTGGCGGGCGCCTGTAGTCCCAGCTACTCGGAGGCTGAGGCAGGAGAATGGCGTAAACCCGGGAGGCGGAGCTTGCAGTGAGCCGAGATCGCGCCACTGCACTCCAGCCTGGGCGACACAGCGAGACTCCGTCTCAAAAAAAAAAAAAAAAAAAAAAAAGAATTTATTTCTGTTTCCATGATAACTTTCAACTCGGAATGTTTGTGATTTGTTGGTAAATTTCTAGCTTAACATGAAGAAGCAGCTCAAAAAGACTATCAAAAATATTAGAGGAAATATGGACTCCATTAATAGAGATCAGTAACCAAAATAATGTGAGCAAGGCAGCGTGGTGTTATTCAGCATAACCCTAACGTAGGAAACAGGAGACCTGGGTATGAACCACGGTTCTGCTACCTGCTTATTGTGTAACCTTGGGTAAGTCACTGAAATTTTCTATATCTTAAGTTTTTTATTAGTGGAATAGACAATTTAGACTAAGCAGTTCTCATATTTTAGTGTGCCTAAGAATCACCTGAGGTGTTTGTTGAAAATGCAGATTCATTGACCCCAATCCCAGAGATTTTCGTTTAGTGAAGTTAAGCAAACTATCAAAGCTCTATGGATTTATGAACTTCATTGCATTTGGATGACTGAGTTTTATTTAGTTACTTTGATTCTTCAAACAATAATTAGATGTTTTAACTTCCAACAATATCACTCTTTGTCTCTATACGCTGTCTTAAATGATCTGTTTCTAACTTCTCATCTTTGCCCTTTTGTTCTTTTACTTCATCTTGGAAATGATGGAATGAGAAGACTTTTGGAGTAAAAGTAAAAAGGAAAAATATAATTTTCTTATAGGCTCTGGTTACATTACTCTACCTTCCCCCAGTGTAGAATTTTAGAAAATTAAACTAAACTGCTAGAAGAACTTTCTTATCCAAATTACTCAGCTGGATTGGTCTACTCTCCATAAACTCAATTATTGACGTAGATCTTATCACCCAAATAAAGAAAAGTCAATCAGCTTACTCATCAATACCAAGGGCAAAGCAATGAGGATCAGAGCAACAGAAAATTTTGGGGTCTTCCAGGAACTGTCTATGAACTTGTTTATTTAGTAGCAAGAAATCATCTGTTTGTTCAAGTATGAAGTATTGGTCAGTGGTAATCCAATTCAAGTTTTAAGGGGCTAATATGTTTTGGTGTAGATAATGATGTCGATTTAGTCACAATTGTATTAACACTAGTATTGGCAGCTTTATTTTCTACTCACTTTTATGATGTAATAAAAGCACACGAAAACAAAGTATTTAGATAATTCTATCAATAATTATTTCTATATAATATATAAAATATTTCTGGCTCCTGATGCATCATTTCATTGAGCTAAAACACTCTCTATTTCTTTCTATTATCAAACACTGTCCATTAGAAATATAATCTGAACCAACATGCAAACTACACATCTAATTTTAAATTTTCTGGTAGCCACATTAAACAAGTAAAAAGAAATGGCCAAAATTCATTTAAAAAATAACATTGTATTTACCATGGTGTACCTAAAACATTTTAAGTGCTCAGTAGCCACATATGGTGGGCAACTGCAGTATTGGAAAGCGCAATTTGAATCAGTTACCCATGAGCTTTTAATAATTTTCCCCTGTTCATTGAAAGCTTATCACCAGCTAAGAGTCCCTAGTTTGATCATAGTCTTAGATTACTTCATTGTTCATATGCCTCTTGGTCTATCTCTTCATCCTCAGTAATCTGTGGTCCTTCCCCTCCATCTTAATCCCTGATGCCTGTTGTCTCATCCTGATCTTTTTTCACCCATAACTTATCAACCTCTGATAGAAATTCTGTCATTTCATTCTCTGACTAAAACATCTTATTCTTCCATTTCTCTCACTCAACTGCTCTTACTATACTTGCCCTTCATCTTCATTGGAGCATGTAATAAAATTTTACCTGGTTTCAGCCCACTGGGTGATCTGTATTCAACTCAAATTCTATGGAAAGTCTATGGATTCTCAGTTCAACTACTTTCTCACCAGGATCTTCATATCCTTTCCATAGCTTCTTCTGTTTCTTCAATTATTTTTAAATTCTGTTTGTATCAAACTTTGTTAAGTCCCTTAAATGCACCAGGTACTCTGGCCTTGCAGCCTTTGCACACGTATTTTCCTATACCTAGAGCATTTCTCTAACCCTTCTCCAACTGGTTATGGTTAAATATCATTGTGAGAAGATTTCCTGCCTGATCTCCAACTTTTCTACAGCTTAGGTAAGTTTCTGCTATCTTCTGCCAAGAGCATTTTATCCATCTCCTGTCATAGCACTTATGACAAAGTATTATAACTGCTTTTTAAATTTATGTATTCTCTGCTAGACCGTTGTCTCTATGAAGGAAAAACTGTCTATAATGTTATCTATCATATGCATGCAATTTTACTTTATATTATTAATACTTTCCACTATTATAAATTTTTCTGAGTTTACTCATTTGGGGTCTAGTTCTTTAGTTCTTCTAGCAGATTTTAAGTTCTTGCAGGCAGGAACAAGGTCTATTTGTTTACTGTTGCATTCCCAATGCGCAGGATACCACCTGGTACAAAATGGATGCCTTGTGAATGTCTTTTAAAGGGATCAGTAAATGGATGGATGGATGGAAGGATGGATGAATAGATGGACAGACGGATGGATGGATGGATGGATGGATGGATGGATGGATGGATGGTTGGATGAATGAATGAATGGACAATATAGATAACCCAATAGGGTGACTATAGTCAATGAAAACTTAATTGTACATTTTGAAATAACTTAGAGTATAATTGGATTATTTGTAACTCAAAGGATAAATGCTTGAGGGGATGGATATCCCATTCTCCATGATGTGCTTATTTCACATTTCATGCATATACCAAAACATTTTATGTACTCCCAAAATATATACACCTATGTATGCAGAAAAATAAATAAAAACAAAAAGTAAAATGTGGATTAAAAAAAGAAACCAGTCTGCTTTCATTCATTTGCAGATGTACTACCATGTCCTTGAAATACTTTTTTTTGCCAGTTAATGTAGAGAATTTAGACTAAGGGTCTGAATGCTTTATGTGGAATTTCAGCATATGAAGACCAAAAAAGATTAACTGTAGCATTTCTTTTTTGAGTATTCGTTATATGTCTAACATTACTAGGCTATGTTTATTTTTATTTTTTTATTTTTTGAGATGGAGTCTCTCTCTCTCTTGCCCAAGCTGGAGTGCGGTGGTGTGATCTTGGCTCACTGCAACCTCTGCCCCCTGGGTTCAAGCATGTCAGCCAGGCTGTCCTCGAACTCCTGACCTCAAGTTATCTGCCCACCTTGGCCTCTCAAATTGCTGGGATTACAGGCCTGAACCACCGTGCCCGGCTACTAGGCTCTTTTTATACATTATTTCAATCCTTACAACAAACTCAGAAATAAATATCATACTCTGCTTTTTATAGATGGGGACACAGTTTTAGAGAACTACAGATGTTCGTATTTTCCCCACTTTATAGCTCAGAGATGTTAAGCACCCTAAGAAGGTCACCCGGTTTAGTAAGGGCTAGAGCTGTGACTGGAAATTGAGTCAGGTTACCTATAAAGCCTGGATGTTCACAATGCAGTCCTCAGTGCCAACCCTCAGTGAGGTCTGCAGTGGTCCTTATAGCTATGGCTTATTTGACCATATATTAACCTCTCTGACTAAACAAGAGAGAAGAAAAAGTACCTCATGGTATTAAAGTTTCTTGAAGCTTTTTTCTGGACTAAAGTTCAATTTCAAGGACCTCCCCTTTCTTATAACATGGAGCTATGTAGTACTTCCTGATTCTTGTGTCACCATTACTTATTATCTTAGACTTAAAAGTATGGATTATTAAATCAAATGGACTGTGTAAAATTTCTTATCCTCTCAAATACTCAGTTTTCTTATATGTTAAATGGGTAAAATTAATATTAATAATTTTAGGGATTTTGCTGAATTTTAAGTAGAATAATGTATTTTTAATCCACCTGGCAAAGTCCTGACAACAAACAGTAGAATTAACTGCATGTTCTCACTTATAAGCAGGAGATAAATAACCTGTATGCATGATCATATACAGTGGAATAATAGAACTTGGAGACTCAGAAGGGTGAGAGAGTGAGACGGTATGAAGTTTGGAGTGGGTCATGGGATAAAAAATTAGTTAATGGGTACAATGTACACAATTCAGGTGATAGTTACATGAAAAGCACAGACTTCACCACTATACACTGTATGCATGTGTATTAGTCCGTTCTCACACTGCTAATAAATATATACTAGAGACTGAATAATTTATAAAGGAAAGAGGTTTGAGTCACAGTTCAGCCCGGCTGGCCAGGCCTCAGGAAACTTACAATCATGGCAGAAGGGGAAGAAAACATGTCCTTCTTCACATGGCAGCAGCAAGAAGTACCAAGCAAATGGGGGAAAAGCCCCTTATAAAACCATCAGATCTTGTGAGAACTCACTCACTATCACAAGAAAAACAGCATAGGAGTAATCGCTCCCATGATTCAATTACCTCCCACTGGTTCCCTCCCATGACATGTGGGGATTATGGGAACTATAATTTAACATGAGATTTGGGTGAGGACACAGTCAAACCATATAATTTCACCCTGGCCCCTCCCAGATCTCATGTCCTCACATCTTAAAACACAATCATGACTTCCCAACAGTCCCCTAAAGTTTTAACTCATTCCAGCCATAACCCAAAAGTCCAAGTCCAAAGTCTCATCTGAGACAAGGCAAGTTTCTTCCACCTAGGAGCATATAAAATCAATAGCAAGTTAGTTGCTTCCTACATACAGGGAGGTGGAGGCCTTGTATAAATACACTCATTCCAATTGGGGGAAATTGGCCAAAACAAAGAGGTTACAGGTCTCATGCAATTCTGAAATCCAGTAAGGCAGTCATTAAACCTTGAAGTTCCAAAATGATATCCTTTCATTCCATGTCTCACATCCAGGTCATGCTGATGCAAAAGGTGGGTTTCCACAGCCGTGGGAAGTTCTACCACTGTGTGTTTGCAGGGTATATCATCCCTACAGGGTGCCTTCACAATTGGTGTTGAGTGTCTGCAGCTTTTCTAGGTGCACAGTGCAAGCTGTTAGTGAATCTCCCATTCTGGGATCTGGATGGTGGTGGCCCTCTTCTCACAGCTCCAGTAGGCAGTACCTCAGTGAGGACTCTGTGTGGAGGCTCTGACCCCACATTTCCCTTCCACACTGCCCTAACAGAGGTTCTCCATGAGGGTTCTATCCTGGCAGCAGACTTCTGTCTGAAAGTCCAGGCATTTCCATATACTCCGTGAAATCTAGGTGGAGGTTCCCAAACCTCAAGTCTTGACTTCTGTGCACCTGCAGGCACAATATTACGTGTAAGCTGCCAAGACTTGCGACTTGCACCTTCTGAAGCAATGGCCTGAGGTATACTTTGGCCCCTTTTAGCCATGGCAGGGATGCACGGCACCAAGTCCTAAGACTACACAAAGCAGCAAGGCCCTGGGCCCAGCCCAGGAAACTATTTTTTTTTTTTCTCCTAGACCTTCAGGCCCATGATGGGAGGGGCTGATGGAGATCTCTGATATACCCTGGAGACATTTTCCCCATTGTCCTGGCAATTAATATTTGGCTCCTTGTAACTTACGTAAATTTCTGTAGCCTGCTTGAATTCTCCTTAGAAAATGGGTTTTTCTTTTCTATTGCATCATCAGCCTGCAAATTTTCCAAACTTTTATGCCCTGTTTCCCTTTTAAACATAAGTTCCAATTCCAAACCATCTCTCTCAAGTTCAAAGTCCCACAGATCTCTAGGGCAGGGACAAAATGCTGCCAGTCTCTTTGCTAAAACGTAGCAAAAGTGACTTTTGCTCCAGTTCTCAAGAAGCTCCTCATCTCCATCTGAGACCACCTCAGGCTGGACCTTATTGTTCATATCACCGTTAGCATTTTTGTCAAAGCCATTCAACAAGTCTCTAGGAAGTTCCAAACTTTCCCACATTTTCCTGTCTTCTTCTGAGCCCTTCAAACTCTTCAAACCTCTGCCTATTACCCAATTCGAAAGTCACTTCCACATTTTCGGGTCTCTTTTCAGCAATGCTCCACTTTACCAGTACCAATTTACTGTATTAGTCTATTTTCACGCTTCTAATAAAGACATACCCGAGACTGGGAAGAAAAAGAAGTTTAATGGACTTACAGTGCCACATGGCTGGGGAGGCCTCACAATCATGGTAGGAGGCAAGGAGGAGCAAGTCATGTCTTACATGGATAGCAGCAGGCAGAGAGAGAACTTGTGCAGGGAAACTCCCATTTTTAAAATCATCAGTCCTTGTGAGACTCCTTCCCTATCATGAGAACAGCACAGAAAGACCTGCCCCCATAATTCAATCACCTCCCACTGGGTTCCTTCCACAACATGTGGGAATTGTGGGAGTTACAATTCAAGATAAGATTTGGGTTGGGATACAGCCAAACCATATCAGATAGGATGGACATTTTAACAATATTGTGTCTTCCTATTTATGAATATGGAATTTTTCCCCATTTTTTATGTCATCTCTGATTTCTTTGAGCAATATTTTGCAATTCTCATTGTATAGATGTTTCACCTCCCTGGTTAGCTGTATTCCTAGGTATTTTATTCTTTTTGTGGCTGCTATGAATGGGATTGCATTCTTGACTTGACTTTCAGTTTGAATGTTGTTGGTGTATAGGAATGCTACTGATTTTGGGTACATTTATTTTGTATCCTGAAACATTGTTGAAGTTGTTTATTATATCACAAAGCTTTTGGGCAGAGACTATCAGGTTTTCTAGGTATAGAAACATATCACCTGCAAACATGAATAGTTTTACTTACTGTCTTCCTATTTGGATGCTTTTTCTTTCTTTCTCTTGCCTTATTGCTGTAAAACTTCCATTACTAGATTGAATAGCAATGATGAGAAAGGGCATTCTTGTCTTATGCCAGTTTTCAAGGGGAATGCTTCCAGCATATTAAATTGGCCCATTCAATATTATGTTGGCTGTGTGTTTGTGATAGATGGCTCTTATTATTTCGAAGTATGTTCCTTCAATGCCTATTTTGTTGAGAAATTTTAACATGAAGGAATGCCGAATTTTATTGAAAGAATTTCTCCATCCATTGAGATAATAATCATATGGTTTTAAATTTTTATGTTTCTTTATGTGATTAATCACATTTATTGATTTCCATATGTTGAACCAATCTCACATCCCAGGAGCAAAGCCTACTTGATCATGGTAGATTATTTTTTATGTGCTTCTGGATTCAGTTTGCTGGTATTTTGTAGGTGATTTTTACATCGATGTTCATCAAGGGTATTGGCCTGAAGACTTATTTTTTTATTGTGTCTCTGATAGGTTTTGGTATCAGGATGATGCTGGCCTCATAAAACGAGTTAGGGAGGAGTACCACCTCCTCAATTTTTTGGAATAGTTTTAGTAGGAAGAGTGCCAACTCTTCCTAATACATCTCATAGAATTTGACTGTGAGACCAGGCATGGCGGCTCACACCTGTAATCCCAGCACTGTGGGAGGCAGAGACTGGTGGATCACTTGAGGATAGGAGTTTGACACCAGCCTGACCAACATAGTGAAACTCTGTCTCTATTGAAAATATAAAAAATTAGCTGGGCTTAGTAGCACACACCTGTAATCCCAGCTACTCAGGAGGCTGAATCATGAGTATTGCTTAAACCCTGGAGGTGGAAGTTGCAGTCAGCCGAGATCACACCACTGCACTCCAGCTTGTGTGACAGAATGAGACTCTGTTTCAAAAAAGAAAAAAAAGAAAGAATTTGATTGTGAATCCGTCTGGTCTTGGGCTTTTTCTGGTTGGAAAGCTTTTCATTACTGATTCAATTTCAAAACAAGTTATGGGTCTGTTCAGCAATTCAATTTCTTCCTGGTTCAATCTTGGGAAGTGGTATATCTCCAGGAACTTACCCATTTCATCAGATTTTCTAGCCTGTGTGCGTAGAGGTGTTCATGGTAGCCTCTGATGTTTATTTGTATTTCTGTGGGGTCATTGATAACGTGTTCTTTGTCATTTCTCATTGTGTTTATTTGGCTCTTCTATTTCTTTCTTGATTTAGCTAGCAGTCTATCTTATTTTTTTCAGAAAATCAACTTGTAAGTTTTTCTCATTGTTTATGGTTTTGTCCATCTCAATTCCCTTCAGTTCAGATTTGATTTTGGTTATATCTTGTCTTCTGCTAGCTTTGGGTATGGTTTGCTTTTGTTTCTCCAGTTCTTCTTGTTATGATGTTAAGTTGTTACTTTGAGATCTTTCTAACTTTTTGACGTGGGCATTTAGTGCTATAAATTTCCCTCTTAACACTGCTTTAACTGTGTCCCAGAGATTCTGGTATGTTGTGTCTTTGTCTCATTAGTTTCAAATAATTTCTTGATTTTTGCTGTAATTTCATCATTTATCCAGAAATCATTCAGGAACATTATTTCCATGTAGTGCTATCATTTTGCGTTATTTTCCTAGTATTTATTTCTATTTTTATTTTGCTGTGGTCCAAGAGTGTGGTTGGTATTATTTTTTTCTCACATTTGCTGAGGATTGCTTTATGTCCAATTGTGTTGTCGATTTTAGAGTATGTGCCATGTGGTGATGAGGAGAATGTACATTCTGTTGTTTTAGGGTAGAGTGCTCTCTACATGTCTATCAATTCCATTTGGTTAAGTTTCCAGTTCAGATCCTGAGGATCTTTGTTAGTTTTCTGTTTTGATAATCTATCTAATACTGTCAGTGTGATGTTGACATCTTCCACTATTACTGTGTGGTTATCTAAGTTATGTCACAGGTGTCTAAGAACTTACTTTATGAATATGAGTGTCCCTGTGTTGGGTGTGTATATATTTAGGATATATATGTCTTCTTGTTGAATTGATCCCTTTACCATTATGTGACACTCTTTGTCTTTTTTTTTTTTAATCATTTTTGGTTTACAGTCTGTTTTGTTAGAAACTAGGATTGCAACCCCTGCTTTTTTCTGTTTTTCATTTGCTTGGTAGATTTTTTTCCATTCCTTTGCTTTGAACCTGTGTGTGTCATTGCATGTGAGATAGGTCTCTTCAAGTGACAAAAATTGGGTCTTGCTCCTTTATCCAACTTGCCACTCTGTACCTTCTAATTGGTGTGTGTGGGCCATTTACATTCAAGGTTAAGTTTGATATGACAGATTTGTTCATGTCATCATTTTGTTAACTGGTTATCAGGTAGACTTGTTTGTGTGGTTGCTTTATAGTGTCACTGGTGTATGTACTTATTAGGGTTTTTGTAGTGGCCAGTAATGGTCTTTTCTTTCCATGTTCAGCATTCCCTCAGGACCTCTTATAAGGCAGGTCAGCTGGCATGGTGACTCATGCCTGTAATCCCAGCACTTTGGGAGGCCAAGGCAGGCAGATCATGAGGTCAGGAGATCGAGACCATCCTGGCTAACACGGTAAAACCCCATCTCTACTAAAAATATAAAAAATTAGCCGGGCATGGTGGTGGGCACCTGTAGTCCCAGCTACTCGGGAGACTGAGGCAGGAGAATGGCATGAACCCAGGAGGCAGAGCTTGCAGTTAGCCGAGATCGTGCCACTGCACTCCAGCCTGGGCGATAGAGTGATAAATAAAAAAAATAAAATAAAATAGGCAGGTCTAGTAATGAGTTCCCTCAGCATTTGCATTTCTGAAAACAATTTTATTTCTCTTTTGCTTATGAAGGTTAGTTTGGCTACATATGAAATTCTTGACTGGAAATTCTTTACTTTAAAAATGCTAAATATTGACTCCCATTCTTTTCTTGCTTGTAGGGTTTCTGTTGAAAAGTCTACTGTTATCCTGATATGATTCCCTTTGTAGGTGAGCTGCCACTTTTCTCTAGTTGCCTTTAACATTTTTTCTTTCATTTTTACCTTGACATATCTGATGATTATATGTCTTGGGTATGGTATTCTTGTGTAGTATTTTGCAGGATTTCTCTGAATTTCTTGAACATGAATGTTGTCCTTTCTAGTGAGGTTTGGAAAATTTTCATGGATGATGTCCTGAAATATATTTTCCAAGTAGGTCTCCCAATTTTTCAGGGACACCAATGAGTCAGAGATTTTGTGTTTTTACATAATCCTATATTTCTCAGATGTTCATTCTTTTCTGTTTGTTTTCCTTCATTTTTGTCTGAGTTATTTTGGAAAGCTGGTCTTCGGGCTCTGAGATTCTTTCCTCGGCTTGGTTGATTCTGGTATTAATACTTGTAAATGTATTCTGAAATTATTGAAGTGAGTTTTTCAACTCTATTAGCTCAGTTTGGTTCTTTTATAAAATGGCCATTTTGCATTTCATCTCCTTTATCATTTTATTGTATTCCTTAGAATCTTTGGATTGGCTTTCAACTTTCTCCTGAATGTTGATTATCTTTGTTCCTATCCATATTTTGAATTCTATTTCTGTCGTTTCAACCATTTCAGCCTCATTAAGAAACATTGCTGGGGAACTAGTGTGGCGGTTTTGAAGACAGAAGACACTCTGGGTTTTTGAGTTGCCAGAGTTCTTGCACTGCTTTTTTTCTCATCTGTGTGGGCTGATGTTCCTTCAGTCATTGAAGTTGCTTTTTCTTTTGTTTGTTGTTGTTGTCGTTTTTGTTTGTTTGTTTGCTTTTAATCTCTTCTTTGATGACCTCGGGAGTTTGACTGTGGTATAAGATGGGGTCAGTTGATTGGCTTCATTTCCATTAGATTTCTGGGAGACCAAGGCTCAGCTCAACACTCCTGGGCTCTGTGCTCTAACACTATGGGGCTGGTATTGGCCCTGGCTTTGTTCTCTGGCCTCTTGAGGTTGGGAACCTGTTGTATTGGATGGGACAATGTGTTCCTAGACTACTGGCCACAACACTCTGAAGAGTGGTGCCAAAGTGCTTCATTGGGCAGTGGCAGCAGGATCTGTGACCATTCACATGTGGCAGCAGAAGCAGCAGCACAGTAGGGTGCACAATCATCAGCTGAGGCAAGGCACTGGCAAGCTTGGGGCTATTGGCCTCCATTTGGGCATTGGAAACAGTAGACTCAGTGCTGGGCTGGAAGGGAGTTGGGGCACAAGTCCACTTGTATTCATGTGTCCTTTCACACCCACAGCAGTGTTGGGATGGGGGCAAAGTGCTGGCAGGCACAGGGCTGGTGACTTCCGTGCACATGTTCATGCTGGTGGTGGTGGTGACATGGGATGGGTGGCAGGATCACTGGGTCCCTGTTTGGATTCACGCTGGCAGCAGTGGTGGCGTTGTGAAGGGGATGGGGCTGCTTGTGTCCCCAAGCATGTTTCTGCCCTCAATGGTAGCACAGCCATAAGGCATCAGGTGGGGCAGTTGATGCATTTGTGTTGGTAACAGTGGCATGGTGGGGTACAAGTGCAGCCATTCACCAGTAGAGAAGGCGAGTCGAGGTCTGTCTGAACACATGCATGTTGGCAAAGTGATGGGGGAACGGCCATGAGTGAGTGCATGCCAGCCAAGTGGCACGGGGAAGGCTGTGTTCGGGGGAGTTTTTGGGTGGGCTGATGATGCAGGTCAGTGGGAACTGCTCTCCTGGAGTTCTCCGATGACAGTCAGGTGCAGTCTGACAGTGCAGAAGCTATGATTTGAGCCCCCGGGAGGCACGCAGGTTGTGCATTTAAAACTGTACTTCTAGCAGGCAAAGTGAAGCTAGGACCCCAGGAGAGGCCAGCAGACAAAAGTGCACACAGGTCACACTGGACCTATCTCATGGACAAGACTGGCCCAGCTTTTTCAGTTCTGACAATTGCCCTAAGGCTGGCATCTCCTCAGGGAGCATGGTGAACCTTAGGGAATGGGCATCTCTGTCCATGCTCCCCTGCAGACATTCCTGCACCAAACCCTCTGGGCTCCACACAAGCTGGAATCCTGTCCCTACCACCTCTCTAAGCAGCTCTCCCTGGCAGTTTAAGTGTCCGTGGGAGTCGTGGGGTCTCCTGCTGCCAGAATGATTGAAGTACATGGCAAGAGTGAGTTGTTCCTCGCCTGCTCAACTCACCCCTTCAACAGGAGTCACCGGGCCAGGAATCAGTCCCCAGTTTTATCTTTTTTTTAATCTGGCTGACTTTCATCCATAAGATTGCAAACTACTTGACATTGGTTTCCATAACTCTCTATATTTTACCTATATTTTTTCCCTAGATCCATTTTTTCTTCTATGACCACTTCTTGTTCCATATTATATTTGAGGTATAATGTATAATAATGTATAAATGATTTAAAGTATACCAGAGAATGTGCATAGGTTGTATGCAAATACTCTGCCATTTTATATCAGGGACTTGAACATCCACAGATTTTGGTATCTATGAACCAGTCCCTCATGGAACCGAAGTATGATTGTATGCTAATCTCTTAAAATTGTATTATTGTATTGATAATTATTTTGTTTGTATATCTATGTATGCATTTTGGGGAAGAGGTTCTACAGTTATCAAATTTTGCATGCAATCTGTGTATGACTAAAAAAATGCTGCTCTATATGTTTCTTTTGACAATGGCAAAAACAAAAACTCTTAGTACAATTTCAATAAAATCAATGTTGATTTTTTTTTCATTTGTTACCTCTAACTTAGGCCTTATTTATCCTAAATGCTTGATTCCACCTGGTTATCTAACAGCCAAGTGAAAATCTAAACACAGCATGGCATTGTCAATTTCTAAAGGGAAGAATTAATATTGTTAAAATGTCCATACTCTCTAAACCATCTACAGAGTCCACACAATCCCTGTCAAAATTCCAATGGGATTTTCTACAGAAATTAAAAAAAAAAAAAAAAAAACTATCTTAAGATTCATATAGAGCGACAAAAGACTCTAAATAGCCAACAAAATCTTGAGAAAGGACAAAGTTAGAAGCACCACACTTTCCAATTTAAAAATATATCATACAACTACAGTAATTAAAATAGTGTACAGTATTGGTATACAAACAGTAATATAGACCAAATGAAACAAACTAGAGAGCCCGGAACTAAACCTACATATATACAGTCAAATGATTTTCAACAAGGATGCAAATAATACATGTGGAAAGGACAATCTCTTCAACAAATGGTGCTGGTAAAACTGAATATTCATATACAAAAGAATGAAACTGGACCCTTACACCATACACAAAACAAGTCAAAATGCATTAAAGATTTACATGTAAGACCTGAAACTGTAAAACTCTTAAAAGACAACATAGAAGAAAAGCTTATTAACATTGAGCATGGCAATGATTTCTTAGATATGACACCAAAAGCACAAGCAATAAAAGCAAAATTAGACAAGTGGGGCTATATGAAACTAATAAGCTTCTATGCAGCAAAGGAAACAACAGAGTGAAAAGGCAATCTACAGAATGGGATAAAATATTTGCAAACTGTATATCTGATAAGGGGTTAATGTCTAAAATGTATAAGGAACTCCTATAACTCAATATTTAAAAGCCCAAATCTAATTAGTTGATGGGTGCAGCACAGCAACATGGCACAAGTATACATATGTAACAAACCTGCACGTTATGCACATGTACCCTAGAACTTAAAGTATAATAATAAAAAATAAATAAATAAAATAAAATTCAACACTTCTTTATAAAAAAAAATATTTTTTTCAACGAATTTGCATAGATATTTCTCCAAAGAAGACATATGAATTAACAATTATATGAAAAGATGTTAAATATCACTAATAATCATGGAAATACAAATCAAAACCACAATGAGATTTCACTTCACAACTATTCAGATGACTGTTGTCAAAAAGACAAGAAAAAACAAGTGTTAGAGATGATGGAGATTAATCGGAACCTTTGTACATTATTGATAAGAATGTAAAAAGCTGTACCTGCTATAAAAACAGTGTGAAGGTTCCTCAAAAAGTTAAACAAAGAACTAGCATCTGATCCAGCAAACCCATCTCTTGATAGATACCCAAAAGAATTGAAATCGCTATCTTGAAGTGATAACTGTACTATCACATTCATTGCAGCGTAATTCACCAGAGCCAAGAGGTAGAAACCACCATATATACATTGACAGATGAATTAATAAAGAAAATGTGATATTTACATATGATGGAATATTATTCAGACTTAGAAGGAACTCCTGCTATTTGTGACAACATAGATGAACCTGGAGGACATTATGCTAAATGAAACAAGTCAGGCACAGAAGAACATGTAAGTGATTCTACTTATATGTGAGGTATGCATATAATAGTCAAAATCATAGAAGCAGAGAATAGAATGGTAGTTACCAAGTGCTGGAAGGAACAGAAAATATGGGGAGTTGTTGTTCAGTTGACATAAAGTTTTGGTTATACAAGATAAGTAATAACTAGAGATTGACTGTACCACATAACACCTATAGTTAGTACTACATTGTGCACTTAAAAATTTGTTAATGGAGTAGACTTCATGTTAAGTGTTGTCACCACACACAAAAAAGGGCACAAATACATTTGGAGGTGATGGATGTGTCTATTACCTTGATTGTGGTGATGATCTCATGGATGTACACATTTGTTCAAACTCATCAAATTTCATACATCAAATATGTGCAATTTTTTAGATCAATTATACCTTAATAAAGCTGTTAAAAACAATGAAATGTACCACTTGAAAGTATAAATGAGTTAAAATTAGGGTTGCTATATCTGCTCACCATTTTTATTCTATAGAAGTGCTTAAATTTTCTCTTAAATGAATGTGCTACTTTTGTAACAAAACAATATATGATGCTGGCAAGCATAGAAGTAGGCACTTTAGTACATAATTTTTTGAGATTATTAAATGTTGGTATGTTTCTATAATAAAAAAGTGAATTTTATGTTGTTAGAATACCCAAAAGAGTTGAGTAAAAATTTTATTTTAGTGTCTGATAATCTGCCCCCTAAAGCAAAGCAACTACTAGATTAGGAAGGGAAAATATGTGTTTTTCAAAGTCTGTTTCCTTTTCCTTATGGGCACACAGCTAGACTGTATTTCCCATCATCCCCACAATCAGTAGGAGGCATTTGGTTGAATTGTGGAAAATGAATTGTGGAGTCAAGTGATGCACCTAACCTTTAGGCCTGGCACCGAAAACATCTCATGTGATTTTCTACATACTTTTCTATTTTGAAACTGTTTGATAAAGTGGATTTATTTTAGGACTTAACAGACAGTTGAGTCATTCAGTAGAAAAACTCCCAATTCTTTATTGGCTGCATGAAGCATACCATAATATTTTATTAAGTTGCTCTTATTTTGAAATTGCTCATGACAACAGTCAAACTATACTGACTACTTCAGGGATGGACCAGTATGCCAATCAAGCTGTGCTGCATTATGTAATTGCAATAGAAAAAACAAAGATTAAGGGGCCTTGAAGGGCCTAGTAAGGTACTCACCTGTTATAAGTACTGAATCGCTTTTTTCTAATCACTTGATTATGGAATTGCCAGAACTTAAAATGGTCTTTACAAATACAGTTATTAGCATGTATTTTTTCTAAGCCAGAGTTCGTCTTTTCTTTAGGATATGTTGAGCTTGTCCTATTTGCTCTGGCTAACATCCTGGTCATGTAAAGATTTAAATTTTGTTTGTAAACAGGTGAGGGTAAATCCACACCCATAAAAATACACACTTATGAGCCTTTCTAGGCCAATTTAAATAATAAAAATAAATTTAAATTTAAAAGTAAAAATAGAAAACACTACACCTCAGCTCTTAGTCCCGTAGACACACCGGAGTTCATTTTCTCCAAGGAAGAATTCTTGTTGATGATGCTTAACTATGTGAGAGCAGATGTAAACATTTTCCCCGTTACATAATCATAGCAATTCCTTCGCTAGGCTGAAAGAGAAGTATGCAATGTCAGATTAGAGATCTCTTATGCATGTGGCAATCTTTTTCACTTTTCTTTGGAGGAGAAAATAAACTAGAAATGTTGGGGTCAGTTTCAGTGTGCCCTTTTTTTCCGAAGAACATGTGTGTGCATGCCCACTCACACCTGTGAGCATGCATGTGTATTTTGTGTGTAAATGTGTAAAATAAAGACTTGTGTTTTGTGTTTAAATCCTAAACAGAGAAAAAAAAATCTGAGGAGTTTGGAGCTAATGACTGCAAGACTTTAACTTGCTATCCTGAATGGATGGATTATTATATAAACTATAAATATAACAAGCATTCTTTCAGCCTGCAAAATAGTAACTTACTTTGACAGCTATAGAGCTTTTTCTTATCTCTCCCTTTAAGTGCTCTCTTCTGTGCAGCGCAGGCTGCTGCTGATTCTCTGTTCGCATAAGTAGTAAATGCTGAGGTGTCACCTCGGAGTTGGCAGTACGATCAATCACAGCCTCACCTTGGAGAGGGTCTTTCCCTGCTTGTTGACAGGACACATATCTTCGGATGCATATTATTTTGAAAACCTTAGAGGATGACCTCTAGAATACCATAAACATGATAATCGTGATCCTTATATTTTGCTCTATTTCTTTCACTTCTCCTCCCCCAAAGAAAACACATGGAGTTCACAAAGCAAAAGCAGCCTTAATATTCAGTTTTGAAGGCAGGAAAAAATCACTACTGACTTTCTAGTCAAGTTACAGACAACACAGTTTCTTTATCTATCTCAAGAAATGTTCATTGCATTGTGTACCTTTCCCAAATTTCTAGGCTTACCTTCAAATATTAAGCTTTTGGTGATTAAATCTCCATTATTTTGGATTCCTTGAATAAAAGAAATATTTTTATATTTGGTGTATGCTCTGCCTAAAGTGTACCCACCCTGCCACCATTCCTTCAGTATTCTGTTATCCTCTAGTTGTTGAACAAACATTCTTTCTTCAAGTCAATGTTCACTTGTCATTCTCCTATGTGAGGTCTTTCTCCAGCCACCAAGCACAGTTAGTTGTTTTCATGTTGTTATTTCCACAGTATATACCATTTTCCTGTTATGGTTATCTCACTTTATAGTCATTAGTTAATATATTAGTCTCTTGCATAGGATCTTGAACTCCTCAAGGGCACAGAACAAATACTATCAGTTTCTGGAACACTCAGTCCAGTGCCTGGTATGTAATAGCAGTCAATAAATAGGCATTGAACAAATTTGAATATACCCCATTTCTTCAATTAGTCAACCTGGCATAGTAGTTTACAGAATGGGCTCAAATTTTGACTGTCCTAGATTCAAGTCCTAGCTTTTCCGATTATCAGCCTTGTAATCTTGGACAAGTTATCTCTGTATTACTGCTTACTCACTGGAAAACATGAATAACAGTAATACCTGCCTACTGGAATTGTTAAGAGGATCTAATGGGAAAATAGATGTAAGCTGTACCATGAAGTGCCTGAGATACACTAAACATTCATCAAATGGCCCTTTTCTTTTTTCTATCCACCCTTTACCAGCTGTCTCTTAACAGACCCAAAGTGCTAGGTAAATGATATTGGTAGGGAGGGACTTTTTTTGTTAAGCTGAAAGCCCCAATGTAAAATTGGAAACAAATTTACATTGAATGGGTATTCACTAGTACATACATTCTTCTTGATCAATGAAAAGACATAGTATTGAAAATATGTTCAAGTGTAAATAAAACTGAAATTCATCAGATTTGCCCTTTCTCTAGAATTACAGAGCAAAGGGAGGTGTGAGTTACATTTTAAAACTTTACATAACATCTTTAACTCTATTTCTTGGTCAATTTCAAGATAAATTGCTGTACATTATGCATGGGAGTATTTCTCAATAATTCTTTTGCAGTATTTTTCTTTAGATATGCATATACCCATAGACAATTGCAGGTTAACAGCTTGTATTGGAGAGCACTATGAATCACAAAGCCAAGTAAAATCCTGTTGTTACCTTGAAAAATTATTTGAAAACTAACTTGCCTTGCTGATAAAACTATAATTACATTTTACATTCTTCACAATATTACTCAGCGAATTGTATTTTTTTTTGTACAAACTCTTTGTCCTTGAAAATAGGTTATTACAGCAAAGCAGCTTTCCAAGACAGATAACTTTCCTGAGATAAACCTTTAGATCTTCACAAGCTGTCTTTGTTCTGTTCTTGTCTATACTTTTCAAAGAGTTAGAAATATCTGCAGTGTATTTGACACAGCTACAGCTGCCTTTAAAAAATGTTGCCTTTCTGGTTGATGTAAAACAATATTACAAAACCTTGGATGAGCTATGGGTAGGGATCAGACTGTATACGTAATATTTAAAAATGCCCAGAATATTTATCTGTTAATGTAGTCTAATATATACTTCATTCTTCCGATTATAATGCAAACTATAATTTCAATCAATAGAAGTTCAAATTAAAGTTCCTATGTGTATATATATTTTTAAAGTTCAACTTAACCAAGGAGGTAATACAATTGGAATGAACTTAAGTAGGGTTTCTACAAATAAATATTACAATTTTATTTTTATTTATGTATGAATTCATTTATTTTCTTTTAATTATTTTGTTTTAAAAGATTTTATAACATTTGGGGATGAATTTTGGTTTTTATCTATCAATCTTGCTAATAACTCAGTGTTAAGATTCATGCACATACATAAACATGTTACAAGCAAACCAAACTAAAGAAATAATTTGAAGTCATTTGCTTTCTCCAGAAAGCAGAAATAAAATAATGTGGTAAATCATGAACTCTGATATGATTTGTACGATAGCAGGTACCTTTTTCCCTTTTTTCCAGTTATATATTTAAAGTCTCAACAGTGCTTGCCACATAGTAGGTGTCCAATGAATATTTGTTGAATGAATGAACACTTATCTAATTTTAGGAACCTTACAGGGTCATTGCATAAAATTTGGAAAATGTAGAAATTGTATTGAAAAAGATAAAAATCACCCATAATTCAACAACTCAAAAGTGTTAACATATTTCTTTTATTTCCTTTGCTTTAGTTACAATTTTTGGCTTCAAGAAAAATAAACTCATCTAGCACATATAAAGTAAAAGTTTTGAAAGAATTTTCCCCTAATATCTCTGGGTGGGGCTTTGGAGTCTTTTGTTTATTCCTTTTTTTCATTCTCTTGATTCTTTCTACAGACTCATTTTCTGTGTTTCTTCTTCATCATATTTATTGTCAAAATACTCCTCACCCCTAGCTCAGATACTTTAAGCTGCCACCACCATTTGACACTGGGAGACTTGTCAGATAGTAACTTTGTTACTTGGCCGATTACCTGCCTTTAAGTCAGGGAAACATACATTCTTTCCAACTCATATCAACTGGAGGATTATGGGTGTTTTGTGGTGTTGTGGGATACCTAGTCTTACCTACTCAGAACAGGTTATAGGGATGTTTTAATGGGACACCTCCCATAAATGCAGTAAGATCTGTGCCATTAAGGACCATGTCTTTTCCCATTTCTGATACATCTTAGTTACTCAATAAATGAGTGATTGATGAACAAGCCAAATAAAGGGCATATAGATGGGAATCTTTGAAAACCACTTTTTGCAATACGAACAAGTTTGATGCTTCTATATATGTATGTGTTGGGGAGGTGAGGGAGTGTGGTACAGAAATATGTGTCTAAGTATTTGTGTGTATATATGAAAATGTTACATTTGTTGGGCTGCTTTTTCTACACCAAGGGTAATAGATCACTACCTAGTGCAGCTGATGGTGCATGCAGCCTGGCACTTATGGAGTACTGGCATGAATTTGGTGCTCTCTCTTAAAGCTACAGTAACCATACTTCAAAGAACTGCAGGTGGCATCCACACAGACTGCTAGAATTTTTAAGTGAGAAAGGATGAGTCAGGAATTTGTTTATTTTAGTTTAATAACTTTGTTTTCAATTAAAATAAAGGACTTGAAGAGAATTCCAGGGGCACAGAATGAACTGTCAATAAAATTATTCTACTTTTGTTACTATTAAATATTTTTTGATATTCTATTTTCTATTGCTTTATGAAATTTGAATAAAAGTGGACTTAATGATCTGTAGGGCCTTGCCTAATTCTGGTACTTGGTGACTATTAGATAATTAGATCTATAATTATTAGTGTAATCATTAGCATTATCAATATTATAAATAGCAACCCCATTCAGATACATATACACACAAAATTAATGGATTTGAATTATCCAGATTACACTCTTACCTCATCCTGGAAATGTGGAAATAGTTTTTGTATTTCAAATGGGTAAACAAGATCTTAGATATTATATTTTGAGTGACTATAATGGACAGTAGACAGTAAGAATTAAGACTCTGAAAATGACATTTACTACATATTGAAAATTATTTGTACACAATATTTCAATCATTTTATGTCAGCATTTAAAAATAAATTTTCTCTATAATAATCTAGATAGCATTTTAAAAAGAAATCCTTCTCTGTGACTTTGCAGTAGATAATTCCCTTTTATTTTCTCCATAAACAGTTCAAGAAAAGGGCACTCTTCACTTAGGCTTTATGATAATAATCCAGGTCGAAATATTAGTTAACTACTCCTCTATCTTTTCTAATTCTATATAGTTTTCAATGTGTGTGGTGAATGATTAAAATTCTCCATTCAGTATCCACTGTTTATCTTTCTTAAATCCTATTTTGAGTAATCCTTTCTATAGGCAAAACTACTTTATTCCTTGGGTAAAGTTTACCATTTAAAACTTTCATTGGCATGACATTTTCCCCAGTTTAGGTTTTGCTCATCTATTACACAGAGCAAACTTTCTAATTTGAAAATAATCTACTCTTGTGATGCTTCTTCTTTAATACAAAGCTTTAATAACTGCTATTACTTTTTTGCATTCTCAGACTAGTGAGTCTTTCAAATCGTGTAAAACATTTGAGCTGCATTTATATGTAAACTAACTTTTGTGGGGGGCATGTGCAATCAAGTGTGTGTCACAGAGGCTTTACAACTAGACTTTGCATGTAGAAACAGAAAAAGAAAAAGTCCATATAGTTTTCAAATAAGTTATAGAACTTTAAGAGTTAACTATGTACGAATACCTTTTTTTTTTTTTTTTTTTTCAGGTTTTATTTTTTTTTATTTTTTTATTTTTTTTAATTTATTTATTATTATTATACTTTAAGTTGTAGGGTACATGTGCATAACGTGCAGGTTTGTTACATATGTATACTTGTGCCATGTTGGTCTGCTGCACCCATGAACTCGTCATTTACATCAGGTATAACTCCCAATGCAATCCCTCCCCCTTCCCCCCTCCCCATGATAGGCCCCGGTGTGTGATGTTCCCCTTCCCGAGTCCAAGTGATCTCATTGTTCAGTTCCCACCTATGAGTGAGAACATGCGGTGTTTGGTTTTCTGTTCTTGTGATAGTTTGCTAAGAATGATGGTTTCCAGCTGCATCCATGTCCCTACAAAGGACGCAAACTCATCCTTTTTTATGGCTGCATAGTATTCCATGGTGTATATGTGCCACATTTTCTTAATCTAGTCTGTCACTGATGGACATTTGGGTTAATTCCAAGTCTTTGCTATTGTGAATAGTGCTGCAATAAACATACATGTGCATGTGTCTTTATAGCAGCATGATTTATAATCCTTTGGGTATATACCCAGTAATGGGATGGCTGGGTCATATGGTACATCTAGTTCTAGATCCTTGAGGAATCGCCATACTGTTTTCCATAATGGTTGAACTAGTTTACAATCCCACCAACAGTGTAAAAGTGTTCCTATTTCTCCACATCCTCTCCAGCACCTGTTGTTTCCTGACTTTTGAATGATCGCCATTCTAACTGGTGTGAGATGGTATCTCATTGTGGTTTTGATTTGCATTTCTCTGATGGCCAGTGATGATGAGCATTTTTTCATATGTCTGTTCGCTGTATGAATGTCTTCTTTTGAGAAATGTCTGTTCATATCCTTTGCCCACTTTTTGATGGGGTTGTTTGTTTTTTTCTTATAAATTTGTTTGAGTTCTTTGTAGGTTCTGGATATTAGCCCTTTGTCAGATGAGTAGATTGCAAAAATTTTCTCCCATTCTGTAGGTTGCCTGTTCACTCTGATGGTAGTTTCTTTTGCTGTGCAGAAGCTCTTTAGTTTAATTAGATCCCATTTGTCAATTTTAGCTTTTGCTGCCGTTGCTTTTGGTGTTTTAGACATGAAGTCTTTGCCCATGCCTATGTCCTGAGTGGTACTACCTAGGTTTTCCTCTAGGATTTTTATGGTATTAGGTCTAACATTTAAGTCTCTAATCCATCTTGAATTAATTTTCGTATAAGGAGTAAGGAAAGGATCCAGTTTCAGCTTTCTACTTATGGCTAGCCAATTTTCCCAGCACCATTTATTAAATAGGGAATCCTTCCCCCATTTCTTGTTTTTCTCAGGTTTGTCAAAGATCAGATGGCTGTAGATGTGTGGTATTATTTCTGAGGACTCTGTTCTGTTCCATTGGTCTATATCTCTGTTTTGGTACCAGTACCATGCTGTTTTGGTTACTGTAGCCTTGTAGTATAGTTTGAAGTCAGGTAGCGTGATGCCTCCAGCTTTGTTCTTTTGACTTAGGATTGTCTTGGAGATGCGGGCTCTTTTTTGGTTCCATATGAACTTTAAAGCAGTTTTTTCCAATTCTGTGAAGAAACTCATTGGTAGCTTGATGGGGATGGCATTGAATCTATAAATTACCTTGGGCAGTATGGCCATTTTCACGATATTGATTCTTCCTATCCATGAGCATGGTATGTTCTTCCATTTGTTTGTGTCCTCTTTTATTTCACTGAGCAGTGGTTTGTAGTTCTCC
>NC_037689.1:144717607-144734612 GCF_003255815.1 Theropithecus gelada | reverse complement strand
TTCCTCCTTTAGCTCTGAGAAATTTGATGGACTGAAGCCTTCTTCTCTCATCTCGTCAAAGTCATTCTCCGTCCAGCTTTGATCCGTTGCTGGCGATGAGCTGCGCTCCTTTGCCGGGGGAGATGTGCTCTTATTTTTTGAATTTCCAGCTTTTCTGCCCTGCTTTTTCCCCATCTTTGTGGTTTTATCTGCCTCTGGTCTTTGATGATGGTGATGTACTGATGGGGTTTTGGTGTAGGTGTCCTTCCTGTTTGATAGTTTTCCTTCTAACAGTCAGGACCCTCAGCTGTAGGTCTGTTGGAGATTGCTTGAGGTCTACTCCAGACCCTGTTTGCCTGGGTATCAGCAGCAGAGGCTGCAGAAGATAGAATATTTCTGAACAGCAAGTGTACCTGTCTGATTCTTGCTTTGGAAGCTTCCTCTCAGGGGTGTACTCCACCCTGTGAGGTGTGGGGTGTCAGACTGCCCCTAGTGGGGGATGTCTCCCAGTTAGGCTACTCAGGGGTCAGGGACCTACTTGAGCAGGCAGTCTGTCCCTTCTCAGATCTCAACCTCCGTGTTGGGAGATCCACTGCTCTCTTCAAAGCTGTCAGACAGAGTCGTTTGTGTCTGCAGAGGTTTCTGCTGCTTTTTTGTTGTTGTTGTTGTTGTTGTTGTTGTGTAGCTGTGCCCTGTCCCCAGAGGTGGAGTCTACAGAGACAGGCAGGTTTCCTTGAGCTGCTGTGAGCTCCACCCAGTTGGAGCTTCCCAGCAGCTTTGTTTACCTACTTAAGCCTCAGCAATGGCGGGCGCCCCTCCCCCAGCCTCGCTGCTGCCTTGCGGGTAGATCACAGACTGCTGTGCTAGCAATGAGGGAGGCTCCGTGGGCGTGGGACCCTCCCGGCCAGGTGTGGGATATGATCTCCTGGTGTGCCTGTTTGCTTAAAGCGCAATATTGGGGTGGGAGTTACCCGATTTTCCAGGTGTTGTGTGTCTCAGTTCCCCTGGCTAGGAAAAGGGATTCCCTTCCCCCTTGCGCTTCCCAGGTGAGGCGATGCCTCGCCCTGCTTCATCTCTCGCTGGTCGGGCTGCAGCAGCTGACCAGCACAGATCGTCTGGCACTCCCCAGTGAGATGAACCCAGTACCTCAGTTGAAAATGCAGAAATCACCGGTCTTCTGTGTCGCTGGCGCTGGGAGTTGGAGACTGGAGCTGTTCCTATTTGGCCATCTTGCTCCGCCCCACGAATACCTTTATAATGCAAAATACATGCTCACACAAGAGTGCAAATATTAGAATAAACATTTTCGTCTATTTGAAAACATATCCTTTCTACAAATGATCATGTGACAGCAAAAGCTGAGTGATAATATCTGGGGAATAATAGGCAAGGCAAATGTTATTTTTTCTCTAAAGTGTTAGACATTGGATTAGGTAGAGAACTATGTGGATGACTAATGATGTTTTTTAAAAGTTGTATGCACATGTATTGATCATGTAGGCATTATTTCAGCAAATGCTCTACTTTTAAAGAAGACAACATTTCCACTTTAAAATCAATAACAAAAAAGTCTATTCAAATAAAAGGCTGAGGTATCAGTATATGAGCTGAAGTCAGTTTTCCACACTCAGCAGGAGACAATGTTATAAAAATGAAATAAACAAGAACTAAAAAAAAAGTGTCATGCCCTTTATTGTTCACTGTCAACTTAAGATCATTTTTAAACTTCCAGTTAAGAAACTTGCTCGGAATACATTGAATCACTAGGAAGAGTAACATGGAAAATACCAACCTCGGATGTTTGCTTGGGTTGATTTTAAGCCTCTTCCATTAACATGGAGGTACACTAAACTGCTGAAATCCACTTTAACTGGATGCTTATCTATTGACTAACACAACTACAGTTTTAAAAGGATCTGTTTATGTTCCTACAAAACATTGATAATATTGTTTTAATTTGTTAAGTATTTGGTGTAGTCAGATACAGCACAGTAAGGGAAACTTGGACCAGAAGGGCAAAAAGACTAAGTGTATTACTCACGAACTCCAGAGAGGAGAGGGAAGCATGCTTTGCAGGGTCAATGGGAATGAGTAGGGGGCATTCAGGAATTCAGGATGTGTACTCAGCCAGCAGGTAGACAGTAAGAGTGAGAGGGAAGGACCTGTGGGCCCATGCCTTTTTTGAGGTCTGGGTCCTTATCTATGTAGATTTTTTGTGACAGGTTGTATTGGTTAATTTGAAAGGAGCAAGAGGCTAAGCAAGGGAATTTGGGCTTAAATTGTCAGTTTCACCAGGCTTGCTTACAAGCAGAAATAAGATGGTCAAGCACTTCAGTGTATGGAGCCTTATCTATCTGGAACACAAAAACAGGAACTGAGAGGACTGTCTCAAAATATGTAGGTCAAGGGTGACAAGCTAGGAACAAAGCAATAAGATGGATGTCAATGCAGCATTCATATTAATGAGATTTTTGACAATCACTATTTGTCATCAAATGTGTAGTATCACACTAATGAATTGGTTCATTTTGTTTGTATTTTCTATTTAATTTTTAAAAATATTATAATGTCTTGGTTTTTGTTTTTGATTGATAATATATACTTGAATTAAATATTCTGTTGTTTCCTAGCTTCTCTACTTTTTGTCTGAAGAAAATTTTATGTTCACAAAAAAATGCTTAACTTAAAAATCCTTAGTAATGATTTTAATGTCTTTACTTTTTGCTGAAAGAGAACTTGATGTTTAACAAAAGGTTTAAATTTTAGAAACTTACATATGAGAAAGGTTCAAGATGACTGACTAGAAGCAGCTAGTGTGCACCACTCTCACAGAGGAGACAGAGTGGGGAATACACATTAGCTCTTAAAGTGGATTGTCCAGGAGACCACATTGGGATTCATTAAGGAACAGTGACAACCCATGGAGAGCAGAGAAGAGGAAAGCACCTACCCAGGATTGGCACGGAGCCAGGAGAGACGTCCTATCCCTATAAAATGGTGAGTGACGGTCCCTGGGGACCTACACTTCTGTCATGGACCTTTGCAACCTGAGAATGGGAGAGCCCACCTGACCACTATGGGCCTCCAGAGTGATGCAGAAAGCTGCCTGGAGTCTGAGCAGAGCCAGCACTCAAGCCCACACTGAGCCCCATGGGCCTTGGATCCCTGAACACCTTGGCACCAGCTTCTGTAGCCCTGCCAGCAAGGGAAGCCTGACCCTTTCACATGCCCCTAGGACAGGGGCTGCATCCACAGTGCTAAGAAGTGGACAGATTTTAGGCCTCACATCTGCTGCTCATTGCCAGGCAAGGGCCACTGGCCTAGACCCCAGCATAGCCACCCTACCACAGCTGAGGACTCCAGATGGTCACAACTCTCCATTTCTCTGAGCCAGAACTCCCACTGTGATTGTCATTGTCAAGGTCCCTGCCTCTGCTTATCTCAGGCTGGGGAGGGAGCAAACAGCCTGAAAACTGTCACAAGGCCTCCAGCACGCTGCAGCTGCTGTATTGAAAGGAAGCCAAACTGTTTTCTATGTGGGTCCTTGCCCCTGCTGTTACTCACTGGGCAAGGCCTCCCAGCCTGAGACCCCAGCACAGCTACCCTACCCCCACCTAATCACTTTAGTCAGTGGCCCTGCTTTCTCTGGGGTGGAGCTCCCAAAGACATCAGAAAGGCCTTAGCATGTACCTGCACTTGCTACCCTGCGGCTAAGGAGGAAACAAATAGGCTCATTTCTTTGCTCACACCTCTAGCATGCCACAGCTGCCCTATAGAGAGGAGGACAGTCTTCTCTGTGTGACCACACCCCTGCTCTTCTTCCAACAGGGTCCCCTGGCTTGGGCCTGCAGCGCAGCCACCCCACTCCTGTCTGATCATTCTAATTGTCAGTGGCACTGTGTTTCTCCTGGAACATCTAACAAAAGAAATGCAGGCATAGTGCCAGCGATCAGAGGGTGCTTCCCCAAAACCCAGGAGTGGACCTGATGAGGGAGTGACCTCTTTCACCATCACATCACAGAGCATGGCTGCAAATGTGAGGAAATACAAAGGAGCCACACAGCTGAGTAAGAGTCTACCTACTAGTCATTACTCTTAAGCACAATCTACTGTATCGCAGCCCAAACTACAAAACCAAAAATGCTTTGAAAGTATATACCCCTCTGAAAGCAAGGGCAATAATTCAGCCACAAATAAAGACCCTGCACAGAGCTTTGGCCCTCTGAAAACATCCAGAAATGAAGTCAACTGACACCACAATTAAAGAAACACCAACACTCCCAGATAAGAAAGAATCGACACAAGAACTCTGGCAATTAAAAAATCCAGACTGTCCCCATACCTCCAAATGAGTCCAACAATGGTTCTTATCCAATCAGAAATGACTGAAATGACAGGCGGAATTCAGAATCTGGATGTCAAGGAAGCTCACTGAGATTTAGGAGAAAGTTGAATCTTAGTCCAAGGAATCCAGTAAAATGATCCAAGAGCTGAAAGACAAACTAGCCATTTTAATGAAGAACCAAAATGAACTTCTGGAGCTAAAAAATTAACTACAATAATTTTGTAATAAAAATAGAAGTATTAACAGAATAGACCAAGCTGAGGAAAGAACCTCTGAGCTCAAAGCTGTGTTATTTGAGTCAATTACATCAGATAAAAACAAAGATAAGATTTTTTAAAAATGAACAAAACTCTGAGAAATATAGAATTATTTAAAGAGAGCAAATCTATGACCCATTAGCATTGGCATTCTGAGAGAGAAAGAGGGTGAATAAACAACTTGGAAGATATATTTGAGGACATAGTCCATGACAATTTTCATAAACTTGCTATAGAGGTTGAAATGCAGAACCAAGAAATACAGAGAACCCTGACTATATACCGTACAATACAACTATCCTCAATGCACACAGTCATCAGATTCACCAAGGTCAATGCAAAAACAAAACAAAACAAACAAAAAAACCAAAAATCCCAAAAATCTTAATGGCAGCTAGAGAGAAGGGACAGGTCATGTACTGAAGGATCCCCATCAGGCTAGCACGAGACCTTCCAACAGAAACCTTACAAGCCAGAAGTAATTGAAGGCCTACTTTCAGCATTTTTAAAGAAAAAACATTTTGAATTTTTAGGATTTTATGTCCTGCCAAACTAAACTTCATAAGTGAAAGATAAATCTTTCTCAAAAAAGCAAATGCTGGCCGGGCACATTGGCTCACGCCTGTAATCCCAGCACTTTGGGAGGCCTAGATGGGCGAATTAACTGAGGTCAGGAGTTTGAGACCAGCCTGACCAACATGGTAAAACCCAGTCTCTACTAAAAGTACAAAATTAACCAGGCGTGGTGGTGCATACCTGTAATCCTAGCTACTTGGGAGGCTGAGGCAGGAGAATTGCTTGAACCCAGGAGGCGGAGGTTGCAGTGAGCCAAGACTGCACCATTGCACTCCAACCTGGGCGACAGAGCGAAACTCCATCTCAAAAAAAAAAAAAATGCTGAGGGAATTAATTTCAACTAGACCAACCTTACAAGAGGTCCTTAGTGGAGTGCTAGACACAGAATCAAAAGAATGACACTGCTATCACAAAAACACACTTAAGCACATAGCCCCCAGGCACTATAAAGACTATCAGACAATCAACTCTACATAACCAGCTAGCAACATGATGACAGGATCAAAATCTCACATAATAACACTAGCCCTGAATGTAAATGAGCTAAACCTCCACTTAAAAGGCATAGAGTGGCAAGCTAGATAAAAAGCCAAGACTCAACCATCTTCTGTCTTCAGGTGATCCATCTCACATGTAATGGCACACACAAGCTCAAAGTAAAGGGATCGAGTAAGAGCTACAATGCAAACAGAAAACACGAAAGAGCAGGAGTTGCTATTCTTTTATCAGATAAAATGGATTTTAAACCAATAATAAGTAGGAAAAAGAAGGGCATTACATAATGATAAAGGGTTCAATGCAAAAAGACAATGTAATTATTCAAGGTATATATGCACCCAACAATGGAGCACCCAGATTCATAAAAACAAGTTCTTCTTGGCCTATGAAAAGACTTAGCCACACAATAATAGTGAGTAGAATACTTCAACACCCCACTGACAGTATTAGATCATCAGGGAAAAAAATCTAACAAGGGAACTCCGGACTTAAACTTGACACTTGACCAATGTGACCTAATAGACATCTTCAGAGCACTCAACAACTGCAGAAATACAGTATTCTTATGTGCACATGGAAGATAGTCTAAGATCAACCCCATTCTCAGTCAAAGCAAGTCTCAATAAGTTTTAAAAACCTGAAATTATACCAAGCATACTCTCAGACAACAGTGTAATATAGAAATTAACATCAACAGAACTGCTTAAAACTATACAAATACAGGGAAATTAAACAACTTACTCCTAAATAAACCCTAGATGGACATTAAAATTAAGGCAGATATTTTGAAAAATGTCTTCTAAATTAATGACAATAGGAATACATCTTACCAAAATCTCTGGGATGCAGCTAAAGTAATGTTAACAGGAAAGTTTATAGTCCTAAACACCTTCATAGAAAAGGTAGAAAAACATCAAATTAACAATCTAACTTTGAACCTGAAGGAACTAGAAAATAAATAACAAACAAATCTCAAAGGGGAAAAGAAATAAAGTAGAGACGAACTGAATGAAATTGAGATCCAAAAATCCATACAAAAGATAAATGAAACCAAAAGTTGGTTATTTGAAAAAATAAACAAGATTGATAGACCAGTAGCTAGATTCACAAAGTAAAATTTGTGAAGATATAAATAAGTAAAATCAGAAATGACACAGATGACATTACAATTGATCTCTCAGAAATACAAAAGATGCTCAGAGAATACTAAGAACTGTATGTATATGAATTAGAAATTCTAGAGGCAATGGATAAATTCCTGGAAAGACACAATCTCCCAGAATTTAATCATGAAGAGATTGAAATCCTGAGTAGACTAATATCGAGCTCTGAAATTGAATCAGTAATAAAAATCCCACCAACCAGAAAAAAAACATGGACCAGATGGATTCACAGCTGAATTTTATCAAACATACAAATAAGATTTGATAGCAATCCTATGGAAACTATTCCAAAAACTTGAATAGAAGGGGATCCTCCCTAATTCACTCTATGAAGCCAGCATCAGCCTAATACCAAAATCTGGCATAGACACAATGAAAAAAGAAAACTTTAGGCCAATATCTGTGATGAATATAGACACAAAAATCCTCAACAAAATACTAGCAAACCAAGTACTGCACTACATCAAAAATTAATACAGCACAATCAAGTAGGCTATAATCCTGGAATGCAAGGTTCAAAATACACAAATTAGTAAATTTAGTTCCTCACATAAACAGAATTAAAAGCAAAAATCATGATCATCTCAATAGATGCAGAAAAAGCTGTTGATAAAATCCAACAATCCTTCATAATAACCCTCAATAGACTAGGCATCAAAAGAACATACAAAAAATAATAAGAGCCATCTATGAAAAACCCACAGCCAACATCATACTGAATGGCAAAAAGCTGGAACCTTTTTCCTTGCAAACTGGAACAAGAAAAGGATGCTCTCTCACCACTCCTATTCAACATAGTACTGGAAGACCTAGCAGGAACAATCAGGGAAGAGAAAGAAAAGGAATCCAAATAGGAAATGAAGAAGCCAAAATGTGTCTTTTCGCAGATTATATGATTCTATACCTAGAAAATGCTAAACTCTGCCAAAAGGCTCCTAGAGCCGATAAACTATTTTAGTAAGGTTTCAGAATACAAAAATACATGTACAAAAATCAGTGGCATTTCTATACACCAATAATATCCAGACTGAGAGTCAAATCAGGAACATAATCCCATTTACAACAGTGACAAAGCAAATGAAATTCTGGAATTATATTTCACCAAGGAGGTGAAAGATCTCTACAAGGAGAATTACAAAACACTGCTAAAAGAAATCAGAGATGGCACAAATAAATGAAAAAACATTCCAGGCTCATGGAATAAATATATACGAATAAATATCATTAAAATGGCCTTACTGCCCAAAATTATCTATGAATTCAAAGGTATTCCTATCAAACTATGAGCATCAATTTTCACAGAATTAGAAAATAAAAACTATTTAAAAATTCATATGTAATTTAAAAAGACCCCAAATAGCCAAAGCAACCCTAGCAAAAGGAAAAAAAAAAAAAAAGCTTGAGGCATCACACTACCCGATTTCAAACTATACCGTAAGATTATAGTAACCAAAATAGCATGGGACTGTGTGCAAAAACAGACACATACACCAGTGGAACAAAATAGAAAACTCAGACATAAATCCATACATCTATAACCATCTGATCTTTAAAAAGGCCAACAAAAACAAGCAATGTGGAAATGACGCCCTATTCAATAAATGGTGCTGGGATAACTGGATAGTCATATTCAGAAAAATAAAACTAGACCTTTGCCTTTGCCCATATACAAAAATTAACTCAAAGTGAATTAAAAGTTTAAATACAAGACCTCAAAGTATAAAAATCCTAGAACAAAACATAGGAAATACCCTTTTAGACACTGGCCTTGGCAAAGAATTTTTGACTGAGTCCTCAAAAGCAATTGCAACCAACACTAAAATTGACAAGCGGTACCTAATTAAACTAGAGCCATTCGGCAAAGCAAAATAATCCAACAGAGTAAACAGATAACCTATTGAATGGGAGAAAAGGTTCAGAAACTCTATATCTGACAAAGGGCTAATATCCAGAATCTATAAGGATCTTAGACAAATTAAGAAGCAAAAAATAAAAACCCATTAAAAATAGGCCAAAGACATGAACAGATGCTTCTCAAGAGAAGACACATAAGTGTCCAACAAACATATGAAAAAGTGGTCCACATCAATCATCACTGGAGAAATGCGAATCAAAACCACAATGAGATAACATCTCACACCAGTTAGAAGGGCTATTATTAAAAAATTATAAAACAACAGATGCTAACATGGCTGTGGAGGAAAACGAATGCTTATACATTTTGGTGGGAATGTAAATGAGTTCAGTGATTGTGGAAAGCAGTTTGGATATTTCTCAAAGAAATTAAATCAGAGCTACCATTTAACACAGCAATCCTATTACTAAGTATATACCCGAAGGAAAATAGATCATTATACTAAAAGGACACATGTACTCGTATGTTCATTTCCACACTACTCACAATGGAAAGACATGACGCCTACCTAGGTGCCCATAATGGTAGATTGGATAAAGAAAATGTGGCACATATACACCAGGGAATACTACACAGCCATAAAAAAATGAAATCATGTCCTTTGCAGCAGCATAAATGGGTCTGAAGGCCATAATTCTAAGTGATTTAAAGCATAAGCAGAAAATCAAATACTACATGTTCTTACTTACAAGTGGGAGGTAAATATTGAGCACACATGGACATAAACATAGGAACAATAGACATTGCAGACTACTAAAGGAGGGAGGGAGATGAGGAGATGGGTGCAAAAACTACCTGTTGGGTACTGTGCTCATTACCTGGGTACCAAATACCCATTTAACAAACTTGCACATGTAACCATGTATCCTTGTATCTAAAATAAAAGTTGAAATTAAAACTTACAAAAATTTTAAAAACACAAAAACAGCGTCACAGATAATTTCTTTTCAGTCAAGTTCCACATTTGTTAATGTCTGTTTTTCTTTCAGTGTCTCTCGAATTCATCCCATGATCTGAATTTCAGTAGATCCCAGTCCACTGACTCTTTATACAGATAATTTTACCTCGGAAAAAGTATGGCTTTTGTTCTGTTTTTCTCTGGATACAGTTTTCACTATCTTCTATTACTTAAAAAAACGTAGACAATGTCTTTCTTTTCCTGTTTCTTTTTACTTTGTATCTTTTTTATGGAACTAAGATTCACAGAATTGATTACATCATAATCATTTGTTGTTCCTGATACATCATTATTTTTCTATAAGTGTTTCTATTTTCTTCAACATTTTATTATTGTATTCATTTATATGTTTATGTAAAAATTTGGTTACTCAACGTCTCCTATGTGTCAGTCTGTTAAGGTCATTATTAACAAGGACTAATATTGCATCTTCAAGGTTAATAGTCCTTGAGCCTGAGATGTTAAGACCAGTAATTCCCATTGAGAGAAACCTGGTTGGGGGTGGGGGCGAAGTATGCTGAGTAAAGAAAATAGAGTCAGGAAAGAAGGCATGACATGTACATAGAAAATGAGTAGTTTGTTTTGACTATAGCATAAAACAGGTTAAGGGAAGTAGGAAGAGGTCAGATTGTTAATGGCTTTGAATTCCAATCCAAAGAGTTCGTAGTTTATTACATGGGAAGAACTTTCGTGCAAATAAATAACTTGTCACTTTTGAAATTTAGAAGACTCTCATATCTGAAGCCACGCCATGGTAGATGTATATGTGAGAGAGAAAAAAATAGGGATGGAGATCCTGGAAGTGGCAAGATCTTAGCTGTTCAGAATTTTAAACACACATCTTTTTATGTTAGCTTCTGTTACTGTTTATCCCATTGCCTGTAGAATACTTTTTTTATTTTTATCACAGTTATCCCAACACCTTCTTTTTTGATCTTTGTAAGTTCGTAGATGTTTACTTAGGTAAGAGTAAACTTATTCCCCAGTGTTTGCTGATTATAAACATGTATCCAGAAGGGCAAGAACACACTGCATCTGCGTAAGTCTGCTGCAGCATCAGCAAGCTATTGGTATTCGGAATACTCTGCTAGAACATTTAAAATGAAGTTATTTGTCTGTTGCTGCTTTTTAATGTTTTAATTGTCTTAAAATGCTTAATAGTTTGAATACCAAAATGCCTGGAGAGCACTGGCAAGGATTGGTGAATATAACATACTTCCTTCCCTACCATGATTTATGGGAGTCAGGGCAAATTTTTTGTTTGTTTATTATCAGAAAAAAATGGAGGTTATCCAAAAACGGATGCTATCAAGCAGCACCTGAAGACTATTATTTTGGTAAATCCAGCATGGAAAGGTAGTTATCAATCTTTTTATTAATAAAATTCTTTTTTGTAAAACAGAAATATATTTATTTCTGTAAATATTTATTTTTGTAAAACAGAAATATATAAATATATTTATATAGGAACATCACATTGTGCACCAAATATATACAATTATTAAAATAAAATAAAAGTTAAAATTAAAATTAAATATTTAAATATTTTAATATTTTTATTTTAATAATTAATATTTAAATATTAAATAAAAATATTTAAAAGATTAAAAATAAATATAGTTTTGAAAGTTTAATGTTGGGTGCTGGCAACTTAAACTTTCATATTTCTCACACTCTTACATGTTCAATTCTTTATTGTATTCTCTTCATTACTTAGAGAATATAACTAAGTTAATTAAGCAAGGAAGAAGAATTTTATATTAGTCATGATGGGGTAGGTCATGCTGTGGTAAGAACTCAAAGATCTCAGAGACTTAAACAAAAGTTTATTTATTGCTTCTGATACACAGATATCTTGACTTTATTGTGTGTTCAGCTTCCCATTATCCTCACTTGGGAATCCTGGTTGATGGACTCTTTCTTCTTTGAAACATCGCTTCTTATTCTGGCCAGTAGGAAGGGAACATGGCGATTTGTTTATGATATCTTTAAAAAGGTGTTGGCACCTATGGCCTGTGGACCCAGTCGAGTTCACCATCTGCTTTATTAAAACACAGCCACACTTTTTCACTTATGTCTTGTCTGTGACTGTATTTTAACTGGAAGGGCACAATGAAATTTTTGTGAGAGAGACTATGTGTGGCTCAGAAAGCCTTCAATACTTATTATCTGGTCCGTCACAGAAAAATAAGTTTGCTAATCCCTTTCTTAAATGGTTCTTTCTAGAAGTAAAGACACCATATTTAATCACATTCCCACATACCACTGGCCAAATTAAGTCATGTGGCCAGGGCTCACTTCAATGAGGAAAGGAAGAACAATCATATTATGTGCCCTGCACAATGTGGACAGAACTGACTACTGTACATCCTTGCTTTCTATATTTCATTCTCTCATTTTCTACCCTTCACACACTCTCTCACCTTATTTCACTGGCAGTTAATTCTTGTGTTGCCCTACTTTAGAATTTATTATACAGTATTGGAGTGATCTATTTGCTTTCCTGTATTCCTTCACTGTATTACACTATAAACTCCATGAAGGCAGGACTCCTGTTTGCCTCATTTACCACCTGCCTTATTTCTCAGCACCTATAGAAGAGCACTGCATTAGGCCCTCTATCAGAGCACCTTATTCCATTTCTTCAGTTTTACTACAATTATTATCAGTGTAATAATTTTGTGTTTAGTATTTTAGAGGAAAATAAATTTTGGGACCCCCAAATCACTAAGCCAAAGGGAAAGTCAAACTGGGAACTGGGTCAGGCAAACCTGCCTCCCACCTTATTCCTAAGTAAGATAGCTACAAAGATAAAAAAGCTACATACCTTCCTCACAATTTGCCCACAAGGAAATTCCTTGCGGTCCTCAAGACCTTTACACTGAAACAGTTCTGTTTAATTTCACATTGGGAATGTAAATTAATAACTTACCTTTACAGGTGTGGGACAAAGGACAGAACTCAAAACCATCCGTCTGCTCACCTGAGACGAATGCATATCTGAATACTTCCTCTGCCCTATTGTTTATGTAAAAATGCAGATTCATTGAGCCAGACTAAGGTGTAAGTGACTATTCCTCTTTCCCTGACTCACATGCAAATTGTGTATTTACTGAAAAGCTGATCAAAGGCCTGAAAGAATGCCACATTTTGTCTCTTATCTACCTATGACCTGGAATCCCTCCCCCTACTTCAGGATGTCCTGCCTATCCAGACCCAACCAATGTACATGTTCCACATGTTGATAGATGTCTCATGTCTCCCTAAAGTGTATAAAACCAAGCTGTACCCCAACCACCTTGGGCGCATGTTGTCAGGACCTCCTGAGGCTATATCATGACATGTCCTTGACCTCGGCAAAATAAACATTCTAAATTGATTGAGACCTGTCTCAGATACTTCTGGGTTCATGAGTAATTGATATTTGTACCCCCCACTAAACTCTAAGCTTTCAGTGGACAGGAACCATATTTATCTTGCTTGCTATGCATACCCAGTACCCTGCATATTGCCTGGCATATAATAGGCACTGGACATTTTTTAAATGAATGAGTGAATCCCTCTATAAATGAATATCCTATGCTGCTTTTGATATAAAGGTATGATGTTCTAATGAACCATTGAGGCAGGAGAATAGGGTCTGGAGGCAGGGAAACTAAAGACTTCCTAGAACTCAATCAAATGGAAAAATCCTAACTTTCTAAGACCAAGTAAATAACTTGGTAACTCTACTTCAGGTATGATAGGAAACATCCTCTTCATTTGCGTGGGGTGTACACCAAGTAAATAACTTTGAACTTTACTTTATCCTTGATATGGTTTGGATCTGTGTTCCCACCTAAATCTCATCTTGTAGCTGCCACAATTTCCACATGTTGTCAGAGGGACCTGGTGGGATATGATTGAATCATGGTGGCGGGTCTTTCCCGTGCCATTCTCGTGATAGTGAATGGGTCTCACGAGATCTGATGGTTTTGAAAACAAGAGTTTCTCTGCACAAGCTCTCTCTTTGCCTGCCGCTATCCACGTAAGATGTGACTTGCTCCTCCTTGCCTTCCACCATGATTGTGAGGCCTCCCCACCCATGTGGAACTAAGTCCAATAAACCTCTTTCTTTTGTAAACTGCCCGGTCTTGGGTATATTTTTATCAGCTGCATGAAAATTGACTAATCCTCTTCATTTGCATAGGGTGTACACCAAGTAAATAACTTTGTAACTTCAGCCCCTTCATTTACATAGGACATATGCCATGTAACCAATGGGAAATATTTAGAGGATATTTAAACCCTAGAAAATTCTGTAACCAGGCCCTTGAGCTGCCTGCTTGGGCCCTCTCCCACCCTGTGGAGTGTGCTTCCGTTTTCAACATTCACTGCTTTTGTTGCTTCATTCTTTCCTTGCTTTGTGTGTTTTGTCCAATTCTTTCTTCAAAATGCCAAGGACCTGGACACCTTCCACCAGTAACACTATGAGGCCCTGTGTCATGTTGTCCCTACCTACTTCTCAAGATCTGTTCAGCACATTTCCAGCCTACTTTCACTTTCCTGCCAAATAGTCTTTACAAATGATTTCCCTTTTGCTTATAATGCCACCACTTCAGATAGATAAATTCTACCTATCCTTCTTTTCTCAGTTCCTATATCGCTTGCTCATGCAACCCAGTCATTGCTAATTAGGCCAAGTGTCTCTAAGGGCTTCTACAACATAATGTATTTCTTCTATACAAGGACTTATCACAATTGCATATTTTCTTCACATATTTTTTCACATAATTGTTCCTTTTATGGTTAATGCTTGTGTTCCTCCACTAAACTGTACTATGCCTCATTTTGCTAATCATTGCATCTATAGTATCTTGCAGAGAATTTTGCACATAGCACTTTTTCAATACCTTTTCTTAAATAAGTACATGTATGCAAATTTATAAAAGAATCTTACATGTTTTGAAAAACAGGAAGTTTTAATATTCCCCTCAGGGGAATAGTTGTGAGGATTATGAAAAATCTATGTTAGATACCTGGCACATAGTATGCATTCAGTTAATGATAGCTGCTTTACTATTACTGTTTTTCATTGTCCCTTTTACATATTCAATAATATTAGTTGGATATGAAACTCTGCAGAGTACAAATGAAGAGGAGGAGGAGGAACAGAAAAGGGGAGAGGAGGAAGAAGAAACAGTAAAATTTTCTGCAAAGTAAAGTAAAGAAAGCCTGGTCTTGATCACTCACAGAACACACCAGAATCTTCCAGTTCAGCTGAAGGGCATAGTTAGCTGTATTTTGCTCTCTTCATATTTAGGCAGGATAAACCTAAGAGATTTACCTATGGAATAAGGTATATGTATAATAAAATCTATTCTATCTATTCATTGGGTGCCATTGATGGAAGAAATTAAAATTTTTCTTGTAAATAGGCATGTGGGGAAAATGTATCATATTTGGGAACAGTGGGTTTAAATCACAAATCTATGAGTTTCTGTTCTTGCTTTAACTCCAGTACTGATTAAGCTGTGTGTGGCAGACACTCTTGGCTGCCAACTCATGACCATTTCCCCCACTCCCTTGCTACTAGAAGTCTGACTTTGTTATGAAAGCACCTTTTCTCTTTCTCTGTGCTATTATTGCCTTACTGATTTGATCATTTTCCTGTGATGATGTGATATTTGGAGATAAAACAGCTATGTTGTGACCATTAGGTGACAAAGTTGAGGACAAAAAGCTCACACACTAAGAGGAACATGACAGAATCATGGAAATAATATGGGTTCCTAATGACATGATTGAATGGCCATACTAACCCTGGAATCACCAACCCTCAGACTTCTTGGTGAAAAAATTAAATGCTTCCCATGTATACACTTTCTTAAATTTGTGTTTTGTTCATTGTATCCCCTCAAATATGAATTTACAAATCCTGCTCTTGGCACATACAAGTATTAATCATTTTCTCTTTCAGGTCTTCTATTGGTAACAAAGAGATAATAATAGTATCTTCTTCTGAAGATTAATTTGTGCAATGTCTTTGTAGAGGAATGACTCCACCATGGCATGCTAGTGACCTTGCATTCTTCTACATAGCTCACGTAGGCAAAGCCAACTGCAGTTTAACCTGAGTCTTGGCAGAACAATCTGTAGTCCTCCCAGGAACATGGAGACATGGGCATCTTGTGAACGCTGTCCTAAGTTCATTTCTCGTCCTCCTCCGTTCTTGTGGGAGTCTGCAATAAGATAGCTTGTCATCTATCTCTCTGGTTCCAATGAGGTATGGGACTTTCCACCTTGCTCTGCCTTCTTAGGGCACAGCTGCAAACTTCTGTGTAAGTTTAGAGAACTGTTTGCTTCCTTAATGATAGAGTGAACCATCCTTTGGGTCATCTGGCCCTTCAGGTTCAGTGTCATCTCATGGGTACAGGAATGTAATGCACTGAATCTATTTAGGCTCGTTGTATTCTTACTGTTCAGATCTATGGAAATGTGGCAGGCCAACTAGCAGCAGTGCTTATGCTGCTGTTTTGGGGTGCTTGCCTGGCACAGAGTAAGAACTCAGTGTTAGCTAGGTGTAGAGCAGTACTAATAACATTATCGCTGTGTTACTGAAACTGTTTCTCATCTGCAAGTGAGGATCACACGGAAAGTGTCTTAAATTCTTAAGTGCCATATGCATATAAGATAGTAATATTTAATTAACTCTTAAGTTACTAGAGACATAGTTTTTTTTTGTTCGGTTTGTGACTTAAGGAAATGCTATATAATTTAAATATTAAACACTATCTGATTTTATCACTGAAGATAACTTCGTACCATTCCATAAAGTCCCACGTCATGTGCATTATGATTGTAGTCACATTGAAAGCTTTTATTATAACTATTGACCTTTCTTCTGACATCGGCAATGCATAGGTGTTCTGGTTTGTTGAAATTGACTCAAGTTAAGAAACAATCCTATATGAGAAAGCAGTTGATCCTTCTAACCTGCGTTTCTAGTTCTAACACTGAATCCAAGTTTCAGGGAAAGAAAAAAAAAAAAATATATATATATATATATATATATATATAGAGAGAGAGAGAGAGAGAGTAGACTGTCTACACCAAGGCTATGTACAGAGCAGAAATTGAAAAATTCTTTCAAAGTAAGTGATTATTATGACAAAACTACCATGGAACATCTTTTAGATGAAAGTTCAGTGTCCTTTGAAACAAAACCTTGGTTTGAAAGATGATATTACCTATCAGAATATTGGGTTAAGAGTGTTTACTTTTTTCTTATTGGAACGAAGAATCTATAAATCTACTTTAAAGAACAATGTCTAT